>NC_064272.1:34920768-35220768 GCF_003254725.2 Canis lupus dingo | reverse complement strand
CACATCATAACGGAGGCTGGGTATTTGTCGGATGCCCTGGCTGTGTCTTAGGCTAAAATAAGACAAGCCTCTCTTCAGGAAAAGGATCTTGATCTTGCAGGACTAGTGGCATCAGACTGTAGAGCTGGAGGGAACCGTAGATATTGCCTACCCCCTCATTTTGCAGATGGAGAAGCTAAGGCCCAGTGAGCAGAGGTGACCGGAACCCCAAAGCTAGCTCTCTGACCACGACACCACACTGCCTCTAAGGAAACACAGCAAACAAATCAGATGTGACATCTTCAGAGCGCCATCATTTTTGTTTTGTTTTATAAACCATAAAATCAAAAGGTCTGTGTCATGGAGCTCCAGTCTGTTGAACCCTGATCTCCAGTAAGCAGCAGTAACTGTCTGGTTCAGCATATTTAATAAGCCCATGGAAAGTGGACTTTTTCCAAGGTTCAGAGTTTTTAAAAAATTCCAAATGAAAAAAGCCAGCATGGTATGTTGTTCTCTCTCCCCTGCTAGAATGTTGGCTCCCGGGGAGGAGGGCATTATCACTTCTATTCCCTGTTCTAGCTCCAGAGCTCAGAATAGCACCTGGCACATAATTGACAAAATGATAAATATTTATTAAGCGGCAGACTGACCGAATAAATGAGCAAATGAGTAAATATGAGAAAGATAAGCTTTAGGCTGGAACTGACTATTGGTAGGTAGGGGAGAACAAAGCCACGACTGAAATAAAGCCAGATTAACCTTTTCCTCTCCATCCATCAAGGGATGTGGCCAATGATGTCTTTTAGGAGAATCAGATAAAGAGGTTTTGCACGGGCTGAAGTAAAAGGCAGCCCGAAAGGGCCACCATCGTTCACACAGATGGCCAGATTGTATGATTGAAGACTTAATTAAAAAAGAAAAAGAAATAGGAAGGAGAGAAATACACCATGCAGAGCACAAAAATACACTGCAGAGCCTGCTAGTAAGAGAGGGGTCGCAGAGATCCCCCAGCCTAGTGTAACCCTGGAGCAGAGGCCTCTCCCCTGAGCTGGAGTTCCTCCTGTTTCTAGAGTCAGATCATATTGGGGTTTGGGCAGTGAGGCCGTTAAGAGGGCAGCTTTACTTTTTTGCCCCATTCCTCATTGTAGTGACTACAGGCTGTATTCGCTACAGCATGTTTGTTTAAATTGAGAAATCGCCATTCTCTCACAGATACAGCTGAATTAATTTATTCTGAGGCTCAAATGGTATCAGGTGTCCCAGGCCCCACATTGTAACACATTTATTTTCACAAGCAGTCCCAGGCCCCACATTGTAACACATTTATTTTCACAAGCAGGTCACTAAATATATAAACATAAAAGGTTGCATTTGTGTATATTTTAAGGCACATGATACAGGGAGTGAGGTGAAGAAAAAGCAGCAAGACAAAAAGGATTTATAAAAAAAAAAGAAATCTAAATATGGCTTTATTTATTGAATGCCCACTATATGTTCAGCACTACACTCCAAAGGATTGCAGGGGGATGTTGGGATTTGGGGTAAGAGAAAGCAGATGAGATTCAAAAAATAAATATAACAGGATTCTTGACTTCATAGAGCTTTAACTTATTAGGGAGACAAAACAAACACACTCACGTATAAAATAAATATACATACTTAGCAGAGTGAAGCATTAGTGAATGGATTTAGAAGTTGTATGATCTTGAAAGTCCCAAGAAAGCAAGCTCTAGGTTGGTCAGGTCAGTCAGGGAGGGCTTCCTGAGGGAGGTGACCAGAATCTGGTGGAGGAAGGCTAAGATCTGGACTGGCAGGAGCTGCTTGAAACAATGGTGGGTGGCTGGACACAGTGAGCCCCTCCCCAAGCAAGGGAATTCATGCATTTCACAGAAGGAATAAAAGCCCGCCATAGACCATTAAAGGAGGAAATGGAATGAAAAAGAGTGGTCCATAGGAATATTCAAGTTGTTAATGGAATATCCCTTTCACGAACACAACTAATGTCTACCGGGCCTGCCCACCACCTGCTGCTTTCACACACACTATCTCCTTAACCATCACTGCAATCTGAGGGAAGGTCCTATTCCAATTTCATGAGGGGCAATTGAGAATCACAGAGAATACACATCACAGAGCCACTGAGGGACAGGGGCAAAAATGCTACTCTCGGCCTGTCAGCTTCCCACTCCTCTCTTCTCTCTCTGCTTTCCCATTGCTGAAGGAGTTTCATGCTGTCCAAAAAGAATTTGCTGTGCTTTTTCTCTGCCCCTGCATCTCAGCTACAGCCGCAATGCCAGAAAAACACCCCTGATTCATATTAGCAACATATTTTTTCACTTTCCATCACCATCACACCACCATCATCGTCACTTTTACCACCACTACCACTACAACATCATCATCAACTCCATCATCATCTCTACCACCAGCACCACCATCATCCCCACTGCCACCACAGAACCGCCACCACTACCATCATCACCACCATCATCACCATCGTCACCACCACCACCATCATCATCTCCACCATCATCACCACCACCATCACCATCGTCACCACCACCATCATGATCATCACCATCATCATCACCACCACCACCATCACCACCACCACTACCACAGCCACCATCACCACCACAACCATCAACATCACTCCCACTATCATCATCACCTACAATTTTTTGAGCGTTTGTTCTGGACCAGATATTAACATTAAACCCTTGACATTCACTGGCTCACTGAATCTTCACAACAACCCTGTATGGTATATAAACATCATTTTTATCTCCTCTTTGTAGATATGGAAACTGAGGCTTGGAAAAGTTAAATCACTTGCCTCAAGTCACATTGGTGGTTGAATCCTGTGCTCAAACCATGTCCTTCCTTCTCCCACGCCATCCGCTTCATGCTATACCCAACTGACCAAATTCTACCCCTGGCAGCTCTGCAGAGCATTTGCAAGAAATTATTAAGCAGATGTTCTTGCTCTACCAGGATGTAACATTACTGAGGCGGAAATTGTTAAAGGATTTGCCATAATGTATTTTACATGCATATCATTAGAATTATTCAGGGGTGAGAGAGAAAAGAGTTCCCAGTGAAAATCTTTATTTCCTTCTAGCTTTGATGTCATCATAAACTCACAGTGTCCCTAAGGACAAACTATCCAGAGTTCCTAGACAGTTTTTTTTTGTTTGTTTAATTAATGTCACACTTATGAGTCAAATGGGCTCTAATTTAGCATTTCCTCTGACTTCCCACTGCAGAAGGTTTTAAAGAAATCCCTGTGCAGTCAGTATGGCTAGCCCATTTTACTGATGTGGAAACTGAGGTTCGCAACAACCACAAATCATGTGATCTTACGCCCTGACCTGAATTCCAAGGAGGACCGGAGCTATGACATAACCCATATTTGAGCCCCTTAGACCATTCTGAGGATTTCTCTGGGCACCCAAGTTCCCTGCCTCCTCTTCATCCTTACATTTGCTTGCTACCTTCCAGTGGGCATGGGCCGTGAAGAGATAAAATTGGCTTTTCAGTCATCTCTCTATTACCAGTGCCAGAATCAGGACTGGCTGGCACCAGGCAGGTACTCATGCACTACTGAACGGAAGGGTAAAGAGAACACTCAGTGGTGAAATTAAAAGGAAACGGTGGGATCCCACAGGAGGTTATGGATACAGGTCTGATTCCTCAGCATGAGAGAAATGATACCTGAACATGGGTGAGGAGTTTGCTGCAACGTTGTACATGACATTGTATATACGCTCATATGATGACACAACACACACCATAAAGCTATATAAAATGTAGCTACAGTGTATGCAGTGTCACAGGGGGCAAATATTTGTTCTTTGGGGGGTAAAAAAAAAAACAACCTGAGATGTTACAATTATATGCTCCTTACAAAGAAGGACAATTTATAAACAGACATACATGTGTCTGCAGTATTAAAATTCATGCCGGTATCCAAAGGGCTCCCTAGCATAGCAATAACAAATAAGAAGGTTGAGGGAATCCCTGGGTGGCTCAGTGGTTTAGCGCCTGTCTTCGGCCCAGGGCGTGATCCTGGAGACCCGGGATCAAGTCCCACATCAGGCTCCCTGAATGGAGCCTGCTTCTCCCTCTGCCTGTGTCTCTGCCTCTCTCTCTCTCTGTCTTTCATGAATGAATGAATGAATGAATGAATGAATGAATAAATAAATAAATAAATAAATAAATAAATAAATAAATAAGAAGGTTGAGAAACCTTCTACAGTAGAATCATCCATTCGGGGATCAAGGATCAACATTAAATAGCAGCAACTGTAATACGTTCAACATGAGTATCAACATGAGAGAAGCAGACTGCTGTATGTATCACAACACTACTTTGGTAAAAACACTACACACAAAGCCAACACACACACACACACAGGGATGGTGAGATACATATGGTCACTGGAAAAACAGAAAGCATAATTTTCTTTGAGGAGTGGAATTACAAATTACTTCGACCTCCTTCTTATTATTTACCTGTGTTTTTTTTTTTTGAAGTTCCTATGAGAAATATATTCCTTATGAGAAAAAAGGCTCTGTGCGTGTTTTGAAGAATCAGATTATTGTTCATCTTGTGATAAACCAAGAGGAAGAGCAGAGCCATAGAGGCCCTTGATAGTTGCTGCTTCCTCTTTAATCTTTCTTCCCACCACCAAGCCTTTCCCTTGCTGCTGGGGACACTGATACTATTCAACGGTACAGAACCACTATAGCAGGGCACCTGGGTGGCTCAGTGGTTGGGTGTCTGCCTTACACTTGTGTCATGATCCTGGGGTCCTGGGATCGAGCCCTGCATTGGGTATCCTGCTCAGCAGGGAGTCTGCTTCTCCCTCTGTCCCTCCCCCCTGCTGTTCTCTCTCTCTCTCTCTCTCTCTTTCTATCAAAATAAATAAATAAAATCTTAAAAAAAAAAAAAGGGACTGCTATAGTATCCAACACCCATAGCTTTCAGCACAAGATGACCTTCCTGGGACCCAAACCAGCCTGAAGCCCGGCAGCCGGTTTTGAGGGAATCTGAGAGAACTGAATGGGTTATTCAAACTGTCCCACTTCCCACCTCTCTCCTGTTATGCTCCCCACTCAGTTCCTTGCTGGCTGTCTGAACAATCCCATCTTCCTTCCAAGCAGCCTCATTGGGATTTAGCTGGTTCTTTCTCCTTTTCCAAGCTGCCGTCATTTGTCTACTTCATGGGCTTCCTGCCCCTGCAGGGTTGGAGAGAGCAAACATGGGGTTTCTCTGCTCTCTTCATGACCTTTAATTCTTTGTGGTGCTATACAGCCTCTCCAGTGGCCTGCGTGACCAGTGTCCCTCCTGTTTGCACCTCTGCACAGTCTCCCCGCACACTGACTCAGGACTTGTCTACGTATCTGACACAGAATGACAAAGGTAACGATTTAAGCCTTCTCCGGCAAGGACATTATGAGTGTCGCACCTTCCACGCTGCCTCTCTGACTGCCTGCTTTGAGGAGAGCCAGCTACCATGTGAGCAAAGTACTCAGTAGCCCTGTGGAGAGGCCCCTGGGCAGAGGAAATCACAAAAGCCAGGACCAAACTGCTGCCCGGTGAGTGAGTCACTTGGGACGTTTATCCCCCAGTCCCAGTCAAGCCTTCAGATGACTGCAGCCCCAGTCAGCTTCCCTTTGGACTGTCACTGTACGAGCGACACCAATGAGAACCACCTGGCCAAGCCACTGATGAATTCCTGACCCACAGAAATTTTGTCAGAAGCCACTAAGTTTGGGGATAATTTGTTATGCATTAATTAAACTAATACATTTGTGTTTTTAGAATTCTACTACTCAGTACCACCTGAAACAGACAGGGTTGCAAATTTTAAAATAAGACGAAATCACAATGATTCATCAATATGAATAACTTATTCTGGTCTGTTCCTTGGACTAAATTTTCTCACTTTTTCCTGACCCCACCCCCACCTACTTTTTTTCTGGATGGTTCTGATGAGCAAATATTCTCCAGCAGGCACAGAGTTTGTCAGCCCACTTACAATCTCAGCCTCCTGGTCTCTTTATCTCATGGAAACCCTCTCTGCCAGCAAGTGAGTTAATAGGTACAAATCGGCACAATCCCTCCAAGTTCCTAAAAAGTCACCCATGCCTTCTAGGCAGAAGAAGAACTCCACAACACTGTCTAACCTGACTTGAAGTGGATTTTTAAAAACCATTAGTAGGTGCATTTTAATATACTCCAAGCCTGATTTCAACTCAATCTGACCCATATTAAAATCCCAAAAAGAAATCTATGTTATCATTTTACTCGGTTCTAAATTTGCCCTTTCGTTCTAAAGGGCTTTGATTGTTATTCACATTTGCGATTGTTGACTCTGGCTTGTATTTGTTTTAGCTACTTTTCAGGGTTTTAAGAAAGTAACTTTTTTGCCCATATTAAATTGGCTATAACATTTTAAGATACTTTTCTACTTTGCTCACATTAGCCTCCTTGTTGTTTTAACAGGTCTTAAGTTGTTTCAGCTGTTTTTTGGTTAAATATTTTCACTTAAAAATTATCATCCGATGTTAAAGCATTCTAAGAATGCAATTACATTTATTTCAGTGCTTTTATTATTTATTTTTAAAATTTTTATTTACTTATTCATGAGATACTCAGAGAGAGAAAAGCCGAGACACAGGTAGAGGGAGAAGCAGGCTCCATGCAGGGACCCCAATGTGGAACTGGGTTTCGGGACTCCAGCATCACCCTCTGAGTCGAAGGCAGACACTCAACCACTGAGTTAGCCAGGTGTCCCTATTTCAGTGCTTTTTACATTAATCCCTGCTTATAATATTTTAATACTTCATTTAGTTTTGATCTATTCTTGGAATATGATTACAAATTGGAGAGAGGAAAAACTATTGTAAGAGACTACTTTAAGCTTCTATTTCAGTACAAAGGGCTGATATTGAGGTTTTAATGAGGATTCAGGGAGATTCACAAGATCTTGGTCCCAGCTCTGGGCATCCTAGCCAAATAACTGAGTCAAAGTCATTGCACGGCTTTGTCTGTTTACTCATTTGTGAAATGACATAACCTGTATTTAGGGCCAAATTCAGAAGATGACATGGCAACTGTTATGATAGCAGCTCCAATCTTCACCATTTTTTGCCATCACACAGATTTCTATGTGTTCACGTTTTAAAAAATCTGTTTTCAAAAGAAATGTTATCTTACCATGGTAAGTAGAAAACCTATGTCACTTTTCATCAATAAGAGTAAAATAAATACAAAAGAAAACCAGCAACGTTATTAATTCTAGTCAGGCACTACCAGAGGCTGGCCCAGTTTGAGAATTGTTAAAAGCATAACTAGTACCCAACTGAGGCATTTTCCTTGATGTTAAAAAAAGATGTAGCATGGGGTTGAAAGAGAATTGGAAACCATGACTCTCTTATTCTATGATTCAGTGTCATGTAACAAGGTTTCTGGTTTCACCTAAAGTCAAGGGTGAGCTACTGCTAGCTGTGAGTAGTCTCATACTTTCTGACAACCTGGTGGAACAAAAAGTTTAATAATATCCCAGGAACAGGTTTCCTGGCTCTTCAGATCTCTTTTATGTGCTGTTTGTCTCTTTACCAATCTAAGATGGAATGTACTCTGTTAAAAGGCCTAAATGTGAATTGATATATTTTGTTTTAAAGATTTTAATTGAGAGAGAAAGTAAGAGAGAGAGAGAGAGAGAGAGAGAGAAGGAGCAGGGGGAGGAGTAGAGGGAGAAGGAGAAGCAGACTCCCCGCTGAGCACCGAGCCAACATGGGGCTCAATTCCAGGACTCTGGGATCGTGATTTGAGCTGAAGGCAGATGCTCAACTGACTGAGCCTCCCAGATGCCCCTATTTTAAAGATTAGTAATATCAGGGATCTTTGGGAAGGGGAAGAATTGGGGCTGTAGAGCAAAGTCCCCTCTTCTGGAAGGTGGTTCCCCCATGGAAAGAGGAAAAGGGAAGAGCTCGAAGAAGGGGATTTACTATAATATAAAGACACTAAAAAATCATTTAAAGATTGTTCCAGTCTGGGATAACAGATGGTCTTTAGTACTTTCCAAATATACAAGTGTTTTATGAACCCAAATCTTATACTAAACGTAAGGCATTATGGAATTATCCTGTTAGACTATGATGTGGCTATTATGAGTGACAGCAGAATGACCCTTACACACATGTGGAAAGGTGATTCATTCAAGGGACAACTTCGAGAAACTGGGAGTTCATCTAGGGGTGACCCAACCAACTTTGAGCTCAGCAAACACGAATCCCTGAGTCAACATTTCCCAAAGCACTTTGTCAAGAACATCAGCACCAAGAGAGAAATCTGAAAAAAACCCTCCAAATTTAAAAATGGCTCTGTGACCTTTTTGGTAATGTCTATTACTAAACTGCCCTCTTAAAAATCTAAAATCCATATTAGTATAGTAAAAGCTCTGGAAAGTCCTGTAATAAAGAATTTTCTCAACCTTGTTCAAAATCACGTTTGTAATTTGTTGGCAAAACAAGCTTTCATTAATAACCTAGCAAAACTCATATTCAGGGCCACCCTAACTGATTTCTAATGGGGTACCACCACCAACCGGGCACTCTGAAACCAGGACAAAGGGAAATACTGAGTGAGAAACAATATTCTATTTTCTTAAATGTTTTAAGGAAGAGTGGTTTTGCTCTGGAATTAAGGTGAAAGTAATTGGAAATTTCAAGAAGGCTTTGGCACCTATCAGCCATTTTGGTAATCAAGCACTTGAGTTAGCCTATCCTATTTAACACCGTAAGAACCCTATGAAGGTAGACACTATGGTTTCCCTTGTGTATAGAGGAAGAAAACAGAGCTCCAAGAGGTTGAGCAATTTGTCAAATATCAGTGCCAAGTGGTGGGTCCAGAAATTGAAACCAGACCATCCCCAGTCCTCCACTATTGGGCTGCCCCCTTTTGCAGGCCCCCCCCCCCACCATGGAATCTTAAGGAAAAGCAAATTTTCCAAAGGGCACATTTTATTACCTTCTCCCAAATTCCATCATATGTACAAAGAAATAAATGGGTCCACAGAAGACAAACACTCTTTTTCCTTCCATAGCTCCACCTCACTTCTAGTTCTCTGGATCACACATGTGCTTCAGAGGTGAAGAGGATAGAGAGCGAGTCATTTCCAGAGCAGCTAGTTTAGACATTCATATCCAACTCTGAGAACTACCCCTGGACAGTTTATTCAGACCATTCTTACACACAGCAAACACTTAGGTAATCTAATCTGTCCAAACATTCACATCCCACCCAATCTTTTAGAAACCTTGGGTTGTGCCAGCACTTTTGGAGGGGCCTTGGAAGGCAGTTCCCATGGCTCATTGTGGGTTGCATGAAAATATAAATGTCAAATTGGCAATGGTTTATTAGGTCCCACTGATAACTACAGAGTACAATTCTCTGGATATTTTTCCAACATGGGCTCTCGCAGAAGAGGCAGAAAAAAAAGGTTTTATCTGAGAGTCCTCGGGTTCTGGCCCTATCATTCATTACACTGTCTTCTTAGAACTCCACTGAGAGCCTTAGAACATAAGACTTCCAGTCCGTTCCTGTGGCTCACTAGAGACCCAGGAGATGCCCTAGGTCCAGGGAGCCCCACTTTGCTCATTGGCTGGAACTTAGGGTTCCCTTCTATTCAGTCCTTCAACCACTGAGTGCCAAGCTTAGAAGCAGAGTGGGTCGCCAGCCCTACCCACAATGAGCTTAGATTGGGGGGTGCTGCATTAGAGACAGGTGATATCCAGGCCCCACAGAGTCACAGTTCTGTATTGCTTGCCCTTCTTTCTTCCTCCCTCCCTCCCTCCCTCCCTCCTTTCCTTCCTTCCTTCCTTCCTTCCTTCCTTCCTTCCTTCCTTCCTTCCTTCCTTCCTTCCTTCCTTCCTTCCTTCCTTGATTTTCCTTCCTTTTCATTAAACCCTTACCATAAGCCAGGCACTGTTTTGGTTGCTAGGGAGATGGGAGAGTACAATACATATGGTCCTGCTCTTACTATGAATCATATCTGGGTCTGAATGGAGTACCTATATCCATCTGTTGTTCACCTAATCAATTTCTTCTTCTAGCTCCATTACATTTCCCAGGACCTCTCATCGTTGGGTGTAGCCACATGACTTGACTAAGTTCTGGCCAATGGAATGTGGGTAGAAGCGATGCACACTACCTCCAGACCTGGCGGATAAAACCTCCCACAAGACCCCATATGCTTTCTATCTCCATCATAAACAATCTTATGGCAGAGGGCCCCTGGAGGTCCCCAAGGCACTAAGTGATAGTGAATCCATAAGATGGAAGGAGCTAAAGTCCTTGGATGACTCTTTGGAACTAAGCAGTCTCACCTACCCACCACCTGCTCACCCTGGTCTGTGATGTGACTGAGAAATACATCCTGATTGGGGGAAGTCACAGTGATCTGGGGGTTGTGACAGCAGTGAGCGTTCCCTGCCCAATACTCTGTCATGAGATTAAGTTACTAATTATACCCTGTGTCTTCGGCAAGGATCCTAAGGGAGTATCTCTCTCACTCAAGTATTTATATTTTTGCCCAACGGAGAGGTCTCAAACCTGGCTCAAGTCTTCACATAAGTAGTAACCAATAGGTACCGGCTTAGTGTTGTGTCCGCAGAATGTAACAAGGGCTATCCCTAAACAAATGGGTATTGGCAGAGGAAGATGAACCACTCAATACGTGGCCAGGACAACTGACCCAGGAGAGGAAAATTAAAACCAGATTCACAGTTCATATTGCACAAAACTTCAATGTAAAAAGCAAAACTTTAAAGCTTTTGGAAGTATTAATAAGACCAAGTATGAGTGGTAGAGTGTCCTGAACAGGACACAAAAGCACAATCAAACAGGAAAAGACTGGAAGAAAACTGATTACGTTCAAATACAAAGTTCAGTATAACAAAAGGCTTCATAAACAAAAAAGATAAGCAATAATCTAGAACAGGGGCCAGCTGAGTGTGTATTGTGACTCTGGTTTTACTGGACCACAGCCATGCTTATTTGTCTACGCGCTGCCCACGGCTGGTCTCACGCTGTAAGGACAGAGTTGGATAGCTGTACCAGCACTGTGTGGGCCACCGCGCCTGAAGAATTTACTATCTGGTCCTGTGCAAAAAGAGCTTGCTGACCCCGGTTTAGAAGAAATTATCTGCAACACACATAACTGACCCAAGATGAGTGTGTGCTCAGTTCACACATGGGTGTAAGGAGGCATTGTCCACAGGGCTAAGAAATGAACACAGGGCCCATGCCCGGCAGTGTGGGAATAGAGAAGCATTGCAAAGTGCTTACACACTAGAATATATACGATAGGAGTGGATGAGGTTCACATATATCAACAGAGACAAATTTCAATGGAAAGTTGCAAAAGGGAACATACAACATGACGTTTCTAAAACAGAACAAAAACCCCACAGATTGAAAAAGTTTTGAACTTTCATTATTAGATTCACAATCTAATGTTTTTGTTAAACTCTATCTATAGTAAATTATTTAGGGATGTACACAAGTCACACACCATTAAAACACGCAGAGAAGAATACTCCTTGCCTTCAGTATAGTAGTTTCTGCTGAGGAGATTAAGGAATATGAAGAAATTATGAGACAGGTTGGGTTACTCCTATATCTTTAAAAATTTGTGTTAAATACAGGAAAATGGTATTATTAAATATTAGTGGTGAGTATGCCACGTTGTATTATTTTCTGCACTTTTCTTTACATTTAAAATTATAATTTGAATAATAATAATAATAATAATAATATAGAGTATAAAGAAGGCCCAAATCATTGGATAGACCTTTTAAATGCAGCTACCAAATTATAACGCAAAGAAAAGTGTGTCCCCTAAACACAGGGGCCATGTAGGTTTGCAATAACACCAGCTCTGCCGTTTACCAGGTGTTGCTCCAACCCTCTACGCCCCTTTGTCTCACTTTGAACTTAAAGATAATATCTACCTCAGAGGTTTGTTTCGAGAATTAAATGAGATAATCCATGTAAAGCACTTTGCACAATGCAGACATGTCATAATTGCTTAATGAATGATAGAGATTAAAATTACTATTTTTATTGCTGTAAGTAAAGCCCTCTCTAAGCATAAATTGGTACAACCAATGCAAAAAAAAATGAGTAAGACTGCATTAATCATAATTCACCCTAAAGGCAGAAAGTTTGTTAAAACAGGTAAGTGAGACCTGGCCAAATTTATTTTTTAAGGTAGTCTGTGAAAAGAAATTCATGATGTACAGGAGGACTGGATCCATAGAAGGGGGCCATCTGCCTAGAGTCTCAGGAAGCAAAGGCCTTGGAGCAGGAATGACTTCCACCTGAACCCTGGGAAGAGAATGCCCTGGGCAAATCTGTTGAGTGTCTATTATTTGGACACAGACTTTCTGATCATGAAACAAGACACATCAAACTCCAAAACATTAAGCCCTCTTAGGGTGCCTCTGCTCAAATTTAATGGTCAGGTGACCTTTTAATAAAAATACTGTAATATCAGTAGCTACCCTGGTGCTTGGCACTTACATATTATGTCCCATAATCCTCAGTACCGTTCAATAGCATGACTGACTACTACCCTATTTTATAAATAAGAAAACTGAGGTTCTGCAAATGTAATACGATTATGCAAAGTTGCACACTGTAAGTGGTAGGGCTGGGTCGCCAACTTATGTTTAAGTTATCCTGGTCTAGCAAAACAGCTCACATTCATTACATCATATTAGGATAACTGCTGTTCAGCCAGAATAATAACCGGCTTTCCCTACACATAGTCCTCCGGGGAGAAGAACATAGGGACTAACTATCCTGAGTCTTTAGGTCACCTGGCAGTTGCATTAACTAATCCTAATAATTTAGAGCTCACGTAATCCAAGTCATTAACATCCAATATCTGCTTCCACAGGGGAGAACCAGACTCTGTAATGTTGGATGCAGACAAGTATCCTCTTTTTAGGGGTGCTGTCAGAGTGGCTACTCGGTCTCCCTCTCTCCTATTCTGACATTGCTGTTTTTCCTGACATTGCTATATTGTTCAAGATTAGCACGCTTACCACAAAAGGAGGGCAACTGGTTAGAAAGCTGGTCTTACAAGGGAGTCTGAGGGACCATTACACGGTACCATCACTTAGCCCAGCAAAGCATAGATGCTTCTAGGTTACATCTGCAAACCTAGCAGAAACTGACTCAACAAACCACAGAGATGCTGGCGCAAATTACTTGGCACAAACATCAACAGGCACTTCTTCTTTCTCCTTCGACAGCTATGTTGGATAATTATTGCTAAAGTGTTAAAGAAAGGCTTTCTCAATTCTACTTATTCTTCACCCCGATATCAAAAAAAAAAAAAAAAAAGATAATTCAGGACACCTGGGTGGCTCAGCAGTTGAGCATCTGCTTTTGGCTCAGGGCGTGATCCTGGGGGCCTGGGATCAAGACCCGCATTGGGCTCCCTGCTCAGTGGGGAGCCAGCTTCTCCCTCTGCCTGTGTCTCTGCCTCTCTCTCTGTGTCTCTCATGAATAAATAAAATAGTTTAAAAAAATTTTTTTAAAGATAATTCAGCCCAGAAATTTTCAGCCAGCTCTCGAAATATCCCTTCTTAGGCATCTGCTCCGTTACATTTAAAAACTTATCAAAAAGCCATAATACAAATTCTGGGGTTATTAACATAAAGAATCTTTAAATAGTAATTGTTCAAATAGCAAAGTGAAGATGTGTTGCAAGATACCCTGATGTAACTAAATATCAGCCAATCAATCAGAGTCAATCATGTAAATATTTACTCATGTATTTCAATACGATCCTTTCTTGCAAAACTTACTCAAGGATAACAAGGACTACAATATGATCATCCCAAATATGGTGCCATCTTGAGAGTGCACAATATAATGGATGGGTATCACATGATTCCTGCTCTGAACACTTTTCATAAGGATGCAGTAGCCTAATGTCCCAAAGAACAGAAATGTGGTGCTGGAAAAGCACAAAGACATCCAACTTAGAAATGAAACTTAGATGTGAAATTTCAAAATGAAAGTTGTTTTGACTATATCGCACAATGTTTTGGTATCTCTTACCTATATAGACATTGTATTCTTTTAACTAGAGCTGCGTTTGCAAGTGTCATCAAATAGTTGTGATTAAAGTAGTATTCACAGAATTCAAACAAGGCAAAGGTAACTTTTGTGTTGATTTCATGTTATTCTTTTTCTGTAGACCTCATAGACCATTTTCAAGCAGGGACTGGTCTGGAAGTGGGGATAAAACTCTCTGGGGACAAACCAATAGTTTTCCATACGAGGCAGAAATCATTGGTGGTACAGAACAACAACAACAACAACAAAACAAAGATAGGCATGTATTGGTAAGTCCTGCCAGTACATTTCTAAAATTCTGAGGTCTGACATTGAGCCCGTATGGGAATCTGGTTCCAAGACAGGCCCTTGGCTGGGACTTAACCCACACCACCTGATTCTGCTAATGTAGTAATTTATCTCTGTTGCCATTCCTGCCTCTACCTTGCTCTTCATTCTCACATTTCCAACTTCTGCTCAATAGCTCTTTAATATCTCAACTTTACTTCTAATTAAGTACATCTAAAACTAAGCTCTTTTTTTTTAAAGATTAAAAAAAATTTTTTTTTTAAATTCATGAGAAACACATGCACAGAGAGAAAGGCAGACACACAGGCAGAGGGAGAAGCAGGCTCCATGCAGGAAGCCTGATGTGGGACTTGATCCCGGTACTCCAGGATCAGGCCCTGGGCTGAAGGCAGACCCTCAACTGCTGAGCCATCTGGGCTGCCCTAAAACTAAACTCTCTTATTCCAAACAAACACACTCACAAACAATAAACAAGGCCTCCCTGCTCCCAACCCAAAGAAAGACATTCAATCTCTTTCTCCATAAATTGTGACTGTTTCCAAGCCTTTAAGAAGAGCTATGGTCATATGACTAAAGTGGACCTTTCTAACTCACTCAGAAATATTCTTAGGGTCAGTATTCTCTAAAGACTGGGTATAGTAGGGACACCTGGGTGGCTCAGTGGTTCAGCATCTACCTTTGGCTCAGGGTGTGATCCCGGGGTCCTGGGATCAAGTCCCACGTCGGGCTCCCTGCATGGAGCCTGCTTCTCCCTCTGCCTGTGTCCCTGCCTCTCTGTGTCTCTCATGAATAAATAAATAAAATAAAAAAAAACACTGGGCAGAGTATAGGACTTTCACCAAGTTTGTATTCAAAGCCCCTCAAGATGAAAGAATCCCCAGTGAGAGCCTCTAGTGCCTAGTCACCTGTATTAAGACATTTAGAGCTATTTTTTTAAGTTTTTATTTTAATTCCCATTAGTCAACATACAGCATTATACTAGCTTCAGGTGTACAATATAGTGATTCAACACTTCCATTAGACCTAATTTAAATGAGAGATTTCATTTGCTTTGTTAGTAGAAGCCTGTGCTATGTTTATTTTCTCACTGAGTCCTTATTCTAATAAAGAAATTTCAGCTCAAGACATGAAATGTAGAAAACTGATGTAGAAAAATGATATCATGTAGTATGTAGAAAAATGATACTAGTAATGGCATGAAAGTCTCAGAGACCTGGTGTCAATACTAATCTGTGGAGATGGGGTGGAGTGTGTACAGCACAGCCAAGGGCTCAGTTGCTTGGGGGCAAGGGTAAGTATGATAGATCAAAAGTCAAAAATGATATGACTCTCCTAAGAAACTACTGCAAAAGGTGAACTTGTTCCTCCCCTCAAAGCACTATTTTTAAAATTTTTAAATTATTCATATATTGAAACTAATTTTATCATACATCGACTTATTCATTCCAATGAATATTTTTTGAGCCCCGTTATGTGTCAGGCATTGTTCTAGTTGGTGGAGATATGGCAGTGATCAAGGTAGAGGACGTCTCTGCTCTCATGGGGCTTTCATTCCAGCAAATAAATAAACCAACTCTATAAACTTCAGATAGTTGCAAGTGCTCTGAAGAGAATAAAGAGAATCATGTCTTAGAGAGTGGTGGGGTATGATTGCAAAGGCCACTCAAAGGAGGTGATTTTGAAGTAAGACCTGAATGACTTGGAGGGAACCCTAAGAAGATGTGAAGGTCAGATCATTCCAAGGAGCAGCATGTGCAAAGGTCCTGCCAGGAGAATGCAAAAAGAGACCAGTATGGTTGGAATAGAGTGAGAGAGGGAGAAGGGGTATGAAGCCAGAGGCATTGATCATGTGTGGCACAGGAGGTGATATTAAGTGTGCTGGGGCTGCCATACAAAAACCACAGACTTGGGGCTTAAACAACAGAAATGTATTTCTCATGGTTCCAGAACCTAGAAGTCCAAGATCAAGATACTGGCAGGGTTGGTTTCCTCCGAGGCCTCTCTCCTTGGCCTGCAGATGGCACCCTGTAGATGCCATTTCACAGAACTGTCCCTCTGTGCATACTCATCCCTTATACTGCTCTCTTTGTGTCCTACTCTCTTATCAGGATGCCACTCAGACTGGATGGGGGGCCCATCCCTAAAAGCCTCATCTTAATTTCACTTCTTAAAAGACCCTATCTCCAAATACAGTCACATTCTGAGCTACAAGGGTTAAAGCTTCAACATATGAATTTCAGGGGAAACAATTCTGCCCCAAGTAGAGGTCAGAGAAACAAAAAGAATTCCTAATTTTTTCCTAAGCACACAGGAAGCCATGGAGGGTCTGAAGCAGGGCAACATAACAAACAGTAACTGCCTGCTGTGCTGTGTGGACAGTGGACTGGGGGAGGAGTTGTTGGAGGTAGAAGCCAGAAGGCCACTTAGTAGGGTAGTTGCAGCAGCCCTGACAAAGAACTGGTGGTGGTGTGCACCAAGGTGGAGGCATAGAGGTAGAGAGAAGAGGCCAGGTAGAGGATGTATGTGTGAGGTAGAGAACATAGGACTTGGGCATGGATTGAACAGAAGCAATGAGAGGAAGACTGGCCTTGAGACTCCCAAGTGTTGACCCCAAAATGTTTGGTTTCAGCAACTGGGTAGGCAGTAATGCCATTTACTGAGATGGAAATAGATTTTATCATATTACACACATGCATAAAAGAGAACATGATTTCAACACATGAGGCTAGGTTCATCATTATAAGTCTTGAGAACAGATGTGTGAAGATAGAAAACAAGGCCAAGCAGCCAGTTAGAAAGCAAATCAGGAAATCCCTGGATCAGACTAAGAAGAATAAGAGCACAGTACTTTTCTAATCAGTTCAAATAATTTCTTGGAAGAGGCTGGATTCTAGGAGTTATTCAAATCATGGGTGTGCCAGAAAAAGTTGGATGGCTTCCAAAACCTGTGATCTTCCATGATAATAGAATTTTTAGATAAGCCTTTGACTGTCCCCTCCTAAGACTACACTTCTGGGCTTTCCTTGCACCTAGGTGTGGCCACAAGATGCCTTTTTGGCCAATGGAATGTAAGTGGGAGTGTCGTATGGCAACTTCCTGGAAATCTACATGTAAAACAGCAGGTCTATACGCTTTGTTCATTACTCTCCTTTCTTCTTCTATATCTTCTGCCTGGAATTGAAATATGATGGCTGGAACTCTAATTCACTCTTGGAATCTAAGAATTAGGACCAAATTCTAGGAATGGAACAGTGATGAAGTGGAAGGTTCTGGGTCTTGGAGACTTTGTGGAGCTCAGTCACCATGTCAGCATCAGATTATCTTTCTCTGGACTATTAAGTAAGGGAGAAATCAACTTCCATCTTGTCTAAGCCACTTTGGTTTTGGTCTCTGCTTCTTAACACTGAACTAAATCTAAGCAGATATAATGTGAGAGGGATAGTTGTTGGTACACTGTGGTGGAGACAACCACACACTGTTCTAAGCATCCTTTCAATTTAGCGATAATTAGTTTCTAAAGAATCTCTCCCAATTCCACAGTGTATGAGAGTCATAAAGTGTGGGTTGGGTTCCTAAAATAAAATCATGCTAGAGGGACAGGTAGGTAAAAATTTAAGAGCAGAACTATTTGGATTAAAAGGGGCAGAGCTCCATGCCTGCTACTTGAAAACCACTGTGCTAAATGACAGTGATGCTAGAGTTACTGAACTGATAATATATGAATAGTAATTTTTTTAGGGTGAAGACAAGCTACACAGATGGGAAGCCATCAACTGCTGGAGATCTGTTTGAGTGTACAGGCAACAGAGAGCAAGGAAGGAAACAGGTATTCCAACTGATCTGAGTATACTATATTGTCAGTGTAGCAGGACCTACATGCTATCCATTCATCTGTCAAGCATGTCTTTTTGTTAAGAAGAAAGGAGAGGAAAAAAGGAAGAAATAAACCCATATGTCTATGGTCAATTGATTTTCAACCAAAAGGCACCAAATCATTCAATGGGAGAATAATAATTTCTTCAACAAATGGTGCTGGGACAACTGGATATCTCCATGCAAAAGAATCAAGTTTGACCCCTTCCTCACACTATTTACAAATATTAACTCAAAATGGATCAAAGAGCTAAATGTAAAAATTAAAAATTTGAAAATCTTAGATGCAAACATAGGTATACATTTTCATGACCATGGATTAGGCAGGGGATTTTTAAATATGGTACCCAATGCACATGCAGCAAAAGAAAAAATATATACACTGGACTTCATCAAAATAAAAAAAACTTCTGTGCTTCAAAAGACACCATAAAGAAAGTGAGAAGACAACCCACAAAATAGGAGAAAATATTTGCAAATCATATAACTGATAAGGATCTAGACTAAAGAATTCTTACAACTTAACAAAAAGACAATACAATTTTAAAATGGGCAAAGGATCTGAATAGCTATTTCTCAAAAAAAGACATAAAATGTTAAGCAAGCAGATGAAAAGATATTCAACATCATTAGTTATTAAGGAAAAGCAAAATAAAATCACAGCAAGATACTACTTCATCCTCCACTAGGATGGTTGAAATGAAAAAGGTTGACAGTAACAAATGTTGACAGGGATGTGGAGAAATAAGAATTCCCATACGTGCTGGTAAGAATGTAAGATGGTTCAGGTGCTGTGGAAAACAGCTGTAAGTTCCTCAAAAAGGTAATGATAGAGTTACTGTATGACTGAGCAATTCCACTCCTATGTACATACCCAGGAGAACTGAAGACACATGTTCACATAAAGATTTGTACACGAATGCTCACAGCAGTATTTTTCATGATAGCTAAAAAGTGGAATCAATCCAATGTCCATCAGTAGATGAATGGATAAAAATGTGCCATATCCTACAGTTGAATGTTATTTGTCAATAAAAAGAAATAAAGAACTAAGCCATGCTATGACACGGAAGACCCTTGAAAATAGTATGCTAAGTGAAAGAAGCCAGTCACAAAACACCACATATTGTATGATTCCATTTATATGAAACATCCAGAGAAAGAAGGGAGATTAGTATCTGCAAGGGATAGGAGGAGGGGGTACATGAAAGATTAGAGGTTTCTTTTGATGACAGAAACATTCTGGAATTAGGTAGTGATGACAGTTATCCAAAAACCACTGAACTGTACACTGTGAAATAGATAAAAGAGTGAATTTTAAGTTTTCTGAGTTTTATCTGTAAAAATAAATAAAATAAAAAGAAGGAAAGGAGACAGGGCTAGCCTGACTTTCAAACCAAGGCCAAAAATGATCTCTGCCATATATCCATAAGCACTCAGGTGGAAAAAAATAATCAACATGAAGTACTTGTCATTTTACTTGAGTTTAGTCACTCTGAAAAAGTAGCAACTTATAGGAACAATTAAACCTTAGTAGGCAGGAAAGGGTTAAGAAAGGGATAACTCGGGAGGCCTGTGATGCCCAAGCCCTGTACATTTCAGAGAAAGCCCTGTCTAAAAGGACTGGCTCTTGGCCAGCCTCCTTGGAAGATAAGCCCTGGGCCCTTGGAATATTGTCCCATAAGACTGCTTATGTGTGCCCAAGGCCTTGGATACGCTCTCCAGTGTGACCACCCAGGTTTATCCTAGCAATGTGATTTAATGACCAAAACCTGTTTTTGCTTGGTGAGGGGGAGTGGGAAGGTGCTGGAGTCCTAGCAGCTGAGGTTAGTACTACGGATGCTGTATGCCCACATGACTGACCCCAATAAAAACCCTGGACACCAAGGCTTGAGTGTGCTTCCCGGGTTGGCAACACTTCTCATGAGTTGTCACATTCTTGTTGTGAAAATTAAGTGTATCCCTGCATAACTGTCTATTGCAGGAGATACCTGGAATCTTGCCCCTGGTTTCCCCTGGACTTACCCCAGGGCACCTTTTCCTTTTGCTGATTTTCATCTGTGATTTCTCACTGTAATAAACCATAACTGTGAGCACAACAGCTTTCCCGGGTCCAGCGATTCCATCTATCAGATTATCAGGCCTGAGGGGGGTCTGGGGAATCCCTCCCACACTGAGTTTTAAAGGCTCAGTATGCTGGCATATCCAGCATAAACACGCAAGCAGATCACACAGGTATAGAAACGGAGTATGATATTCAGTTACACGAGGGAAATATGGAACCTGACACAGGAGGCCACAGCTGTAACTGGAGCAAGATGGCAGCCTGAGGATTGAAGGGAGGACCTGAACATATTTACTCAGCCAGCCTTAATAACCAGCTGGCAGAAAAGGGATCCCACTCAAGAAGAGCAACTTTCACAGACCAGAATTCCAGAGAATCCTCGAGAAACAGAGGCAAGGTTATCCCAAAGCCTGGGAGAAACGTGATTTCCTCAAGAGTAGGATCTGAGGGATGGCCACAGAATAAGACCAAGAGAGAGCACGGGGAGAAAATTCTGGCATAGAACCCACATATCCATCCAGACTTGAAAATAGTGCCAACTTAGAAATCTAAGAAATTTATGCTTGTACTTCAGACTGTTATTTCTATAGAGTGATCTGTGAAGAAGTGCAATAGGATATTAATATGTATTTCACAGAGATCTACAATATGTTCAGAAGACACCGGGTTAAACAATTATAACTATTTTTGTTTGTTTGTTTTTAACTGCAGGACTTTCTCAGAGCCTTTAACATGCTAATCTACAGGATAAATTGTCACAATAGGAATATAACATGCTGTACTTCCAACTGTATTTGACCACAGAAGTCCCTTCCAAGCAGGATTTCAGAGATCCACTCTGTCAAAGACAGGGTTGAGAAATATTGTTCATCCAGGGAAATGAAAACTCATACTCAGCAAAGCATAAGCCCTTTTGTTTCAAAACTCTTTCTCCCTGAACCGTTTTGCCTGTGTGATGCTTTGCTTACCTTAGTTTCTTAGTAAAAGTACCTGAGAAGCAGGAAGGTATGTTGGAATGAGTACAGGCTTTTAAGGAAGATAAACCTGAGTGTGACCTCAGTTTCCCAAATGTGTTGATCACACTCCTCAGGGTTGTTAGGAGGATAAAAATGAGATATTTGAATTACCTAGCAAGGGGCTCACCATAAGAGAAGGTAACAATAAATATACAATTCCCTCCATCTCCCTCCTTATCTTGAGCCTTCCTGTTCTGTGTGAGGGCCAAAGCAGGCATCTCCATACCTCTTTCAGCGTTAGCAGGAAAGTATGCACATTGGTCACCGTGGCAGTGATGGCAATCTGTCCAATCCCAGGACCCCGGGAACCAGAGACCACAGTGAATGGGAACTCCAGGATAGGTTTGGAACTGGCCAGGAGGGGAGGCCTTTCTCAGCAGAGCAGACCCTATGGCTAGTGGCATGTGTAAGCATCACTCTGCCATTAAATAGCTTTCACTCATAAACTTCTCCTGGACAACCTCATTCTGCATCAGTGGTAATCTTGTTAACAGGGCAATAAGAGCTACCACACTGTAGGTGCATCCTAGGCATTGGGCAGCTTGTAACAGCAACCTCATTAATTCTCCCAGCAACTCAGAGTTAGCAAATAAAGAAAATAGACTCAGAGAGGTGGGATATCTTTGAAAGTCACAAGATTGGAACCGGGATGTGTCTGGCCTCAAACCTCAGCTAGCCACTGCTCTCAGTTCACAATGAGCTCCCATTGGCCAGCCTGGGCCCCTCTGCTTTGCAGTCCTATATCCAATTCCTGGGGGTGGTCTTGGGAAGAAAGTTCACCCACATCAAGAACCTGGTGTTGAATGATAATTGAAAATGTCTTCATCTTTCTATCATCCTGTCCTTACCTGGCAGATTGTAGGGGGTCCTCAAAGGCTCAAGTAATGTCCTCTGGGGACTGGTCATGCCTTGGGTTGGAATGTGTACTTTGATGTTTTAGAAAAGAAGATTAATGAAGAAAAACTTCTTGGTTCTTGGTTCCAGGTTGGTGGATGATTGGCCATGTAATTTTCATTCCCCTATCATCCATCAGCTCTGGGTCGTAGGGAAAAGTCTCCTATCTCCTTATGGGTTTCCCCAGAATCCCTATCAGAAAACACTTAGCCACCTTTCATCAGCAACAGAGCAGTTGGGGAAAGAGGTCCAAAAATTATGTGTGGGACCACTGGTGATGGATGGAAGAAAGGTGTTACAAACAAGCCTGGTGTGTTTATTGCCCGAGCCAAGGAGAGAAAATAGTCTTCATTGGACACACGTATCTGACAGCATCTGGATCCATTTAGTGAGCATATTTATTTCATAACAACATGAGATCATCATGCCAGGATGATTAATGATCTTTTATATCCTACCACTCTTTTTGCATACATCCACACGTCTGTTAAGGAGATTAATTATCTGAGATGGGGCAAATACGCATTTTGGTTCCTTCCAAATTAGCAGCACCTGAGTTCTTGGAAAATAATTTCAAGGTTCTTAGGTAATGGCTCTTGCACTTTCCCAAGGGGAAATAGTGATCTAACCCTCAAATTGAGCAAGAAACAAAAAAGGAGGAAAGAGAATTTGGGCTGAAATTTTACTGATAAGACCGAAAAATTTACTGCCAAACATATTTTTAAATATGCAGTATAATACCACACATTATAACTACACTGGAGATAGAACACATTGGAATACATTGGAAGAAAAATGCTGTTCTCTATATGGCCAACTTCAAGGATAAGTGATGTCCCCCTGAACGCCATCCAGGAGGATTTACAGTCTGAAGTAACAATTGTCAAAGCACCACCCAACCTCTGAAAGGAGCACAAGGCTTTCTCTTTCATGCCTCACCTGGGAGGGGTGGCCCAGATGGTTCTAACCAAAGGTTCTGGTCACAGCCAGATGGGGCAGGCTTACTCATGTTTCACAAAGCATGAGAGGTCCCAGCCTTTGTATGATGGTCTTTTTGGATTGCCTTCTAGAGCAAGTTCTCCTCCTGGGTGGTTTCTGGGATGTGCTGCCACGATGGGAAGCATCCCACTCGCAGACAGAATAAATGGACCGGGCAGATGGGGCCAGCTCTGCTCTTCAGCCCCAGTACTCTTCCTCAGAGACATGCCCTTCTAAACTCTTGCTCTGATCCTGAATGCCCATCTAGAGCCAACCAGGCAAAGGGAACCCAAGGAACCTGCTCTGGAGCCAAGCCAAAGGGTCCTCATGCACCAAAGTGGAGCAGCCCAACGGTTCTCATGAGAGGAGCCAGTAAGAAGGGCCTGGGGCATATCAACTACTGAGCATGAGAAGACTTCCTGCGTCTGCTCAGTGGTATTCTCGAGGTAGTAACCACGCCAGAGTCACAATGTCAGGCCAGGACTAATCTAAATACCAGCAAAATAGCCTCCGATGACCCCAGGCACCAGCACAGCAACCGGTGATGTAGTATCTCCCAGATGGATGGCACTAAACTGCAAGGCTCCAGGGAAGGAAAATCAGTAGTAACATGGAAAAAACTGAAAAAGAAGGTTCTGGAAAAGGCGACATAGTCAAGGTCCAATACCAGTTGCTATCAGGCCCACAGCCCTGGTTCTTCCCACAGAAACAAAAACAAACAAACCCATCTAAGATGTATTGATTGCTTTATCCAGAGCTGGCTTGTAGGAGTACCACATTTATAAGCTAGCGCATATCACATTGTTCGGGACAACTTTAGAGGCCATTTATCATTTGCCTCCCCATTCCCTCTTTGGCCAAAGCAGACAAGAGTGTCTGCCAGAGATTTGTTGAAACAGCCCATGCTGACTACCCGCTTCCTGCCCTATAGCTCTCTGATCTGAGGCTCCGTGGGCATTGCCAGGAGGTTCAGCCACTGTGCCGGTTGACAGGGGAAGTATGGGTGCCCGGAGCTTGCGATGGCCACACGTACTGACTGCCTGAATCACTTGGCAAAGCTTTATGAACACAGATCCCAGTGTTTCTTCCAGAACTGGAAGATCAGAGTCTCCTCCCAGATGAGGGAGTTTAGGAATCAGAAGAGCAAGAGTTGTAAGAGGTACACACAACTCATAAACGCAGACCTTACATCACGGGCCAGCGGACTTAGAGCTGCATGTAACATTCTCCAAAGGCAGACTGCCATTCCTAGGGCCCAAACCGAGGCCTCACAGGGAAGGCAGCCTCCTGAGCCCCTTGTGCAATGCAGGGTGGTAGAGGAAGGAGGGCTAAATGAGGATCCAGAAGACAGAGCAGCTCAGGAGCCACGGTGTTGCAATGGGGGGAAATGGGTACAGACTCGATCAGATGAGGGGAAGCCCTGAATCTTCATTACCTGTTGCTTTAGCTCATTCCACCTGGGCATCCCCAGGCCATCCCACTTGGATATTGGACATTAACAGGCCCTTTGCAGGTGGTGTGCACCATGCTAGCTACGGGGCTTGCTCTGAGCAGAGGCCCAGGGCCTCCCCTTTGGACAGGACTGCTGGCCCTGCTCTTCTTATCTCCCTGACTATAGCCTTTCCAGCTGTGTTCTGGCTTCAGTGCTTGTTTCTGGACCTCTTGGTTCTGGTGACTCACTGGCCTTCCCTCCTGGAGTCATCAGAGTTTGGCTTCTCTATTTGGGTCTCAGCTCTGCTCTGCACACCCCCACTTTCTACCACTTCTGGTTGTTCTCTCCAAACCTGGGGAAATAAATGTCCATGTGGTCTCAGGCCCATGGAATTCCATCAAACGAGGATCGAAAATCTTGCCAGGGAAGGGAGACTCAGACAACACTTGGAAGCTCATGTCTTGTGAATGGAAAGATTTTCTGGGCTTGAACCTACTACTTTGAACCTCAGCCTTCAGAAATGCCCCAAATAAACCAGTTCTAAACCATGTCTTGCTCCCACAGACACTGTCCAGTTCTTGCCTGACTGTAAAATCAGAGCATCTGGAGTTGTTGTGGCAGACAGTGTGGACATCAGGCAGCAGAGGTTGGTCCCCAAAAAGCCCCCCGGAAAGAGGGATCAAAAGGCACCCCATATCTCTGATGTCATGTACTGCAAACACCGAGTGGTGTCTCATCTGTTCTTGACAAGTTCCACTGGCTAGAAGAGTGGACACTTAACCATGCAGATATCCGGGCAGCATATAGTTCAGCTATGTTGAAGCACACATTCTAATCAGAAACTTTGAACGGTAAATTGAGTCTAAAATTACTGGAGGAGGTCTCTAGGTAGCACCAAGAAAAAGTGTTATAAAAGAGATATTAAATTACTTCTCAAAGGAAAGAATCACTCTAATGTTAAACTGGAAAAAGGAGAGCCCAGAACAGCAAGGAAACTCTTAGAAAAGGCAGAGTAATAAAGGGAAACCCATTGCTCCAGATACTAACACATTGTATGAAGGAATTATAATGGAATCACAGTAGGATGCAATAGACCGTTTATTTTATTTTATTGTTATTTTTTTTTTAAAGATGGGGAGGGATACGGGGCAGAGGGAGAGGGAGAGAAGGAGAGAAATTTCTATACCCAACATGGAGCCCTACGTGGGACTTGATCTCATGACCTGAAAACACGACCTGAGCCGAAATCAAACATCAGATGCTTAACCAAATGAGCTACCCAGGCACCCTACTTTTAAATTTTTACTTATTTATTTGTTTGTTTTTATAATAGTTTAAAAATATATCTCATAAAATATATATGTGAAAAAAATGAAAATATATATTTCTGTCTATATAAACTTTAAATAAGTTACTGTCAACAAACTCAAAATGGTATCATGTAGGCCTAAAATGATAGCTAATAAACAAAGAAGCGGTTTGGAAAATGGCTTATGATGTAATATGAAATCTTTAGAAAGGCAAAATAAAAAATGTATGGACACTGAGTAAACTCAAGAAAATATATAAAAGGGAAAAATAGATGCATCTGTGGGAGCCAGTGTGTGTGCTAGAGCAGTGGCCCTTCTCATACCTACCAAATCAATGTCTAGGGGAGGGAGCTGAGCTGCAACACTCTGCACGGTTCCCCAGGGAACGGCTTCAATCTTCTGTCATAGGTAGAAACCTCTGGGCAAGAGTTCAGAGCCAGGGATAGGAGTCGAAAGAGAGCCAGGCTTCACCTCCCACCCCAAGGAATGAGGGTAAATAAAAATTTTGTAGAAATCTAGACAAGTTGTAATTATCAAAAAAACATGAACAAACAATTCATAAAAGTAGAATATAAATGACCAGAAGAGCTGGGAATGTGCTCAAAAAGAAACTAAGAAATAACATTTTTTTTTTTAGAATAGCAAAGGTGGAAAAGAATGATTATCCTCAATGCACACAAGCATATGTTCAAAGATGTTTATTGAAAGCATTGCTTTAAATAGCAACATCCTACAGACAACCTAGATGGCCACCAGTAGGTGATTAATAAAACATGACAGTCCATCCATTAAATGGGGTACTTGGTGCAACTGAAAATCATGATCTTAGCAATGCAGGCTAAGCAGCATTATAAATAATATGATCTCAGTTTTTGTTTAAAAATATTAAATAATCTATAAAGTCAAATAATTATGGCAGTTATTTCCAAGTGACGGAATCAGAGCTGATATTTTCTCTTCTATCTTCAGTCCCCATTTCTGTCTAAAAACATACAAACAACAACAAAACCCCTCAACTTTTATTTTTTTATTTTTTATTTTTATTTAAACATTTTATTTATTTATTCATAGAGACACACACACAGAGAGGCAGAGACACAGGCAGAGGGAGAAGAAGCAGGCTCCATGCAGGGAGCCCAACATGGGACTCGATCCCGGGACTCGATCCCGGGACTCCAGGATCACACCCCAGGCTGCAGGTGGCACTAAACCACTGTGCCACTGGGGCTGCCCCCCCTCAACTTTTAATGAAAGAAAAGTTTTAGGTATTTAGGGAAAAATGACCTGAGGACAGATCAGTTTTCCTTGTCTTACAGCAAAGACATAGATTATTTTAAATGAAATAAGCTCTGCCCAGACTTTGCTATCTTCTTTAGAAATTGTTATGTCCTGGGGCAGCCCTGGTGTTGCAGCGGTTTAGCACCGCCTTCAGCCCAGGCCCTGATCCTGGACACTTGGGATCAAGTCCCACATCAGCATGGAGCCTGCTTCTCCCCCTGCCTGTGTCTCTGCCCCCCCCCCATCTCTCATGAATAAATAAATAAAATCTTTAAAAAAAAAAAACAAAAAAAGAAGTTGATATGTCCTGCAGCACCTGGGTTGCTCAGTCAGGTATGCATGCAATTCTTGATTTCAGCTCAGGTCATGATCTCAGGGTTGTGTGATCAAGCCACATGTTGGGCTTGGGCTCCTGGCTGGACGTGGAGTCTGCTTAAGATTCTCTCTCTCTTTCTCTCTCTGCCACTCCTACCTCCAAGTTAAAAAAAAAAAAAATCTTGGGTCCTAAAATGAGGTTATCCAATTAAACAGATATTGTTTTGAACACTGGCAAAATTTCAAAGCAAAGAGATCCTCCCTGGCTGTGATTCAGAAGGTGGGAAATGTTGTCTGGGAAGAAGATGTTTATCAAGGCACTTTGTTGCTTTCTTAAAACTTGCCAGCACAATCCATTTATTTTATTATCTGGCTTATGATTTCTTAATTTGGAACTTAATTGAGATCTCATATACTCTCACTACTGCCAGACATTACACAAAAAGCTGAAAGCAGAAAAAGCAATCAAAAAGAGCACATCATAATCTCTAGGTTTTTACCATTACTTCTTAGTCTTATATTAGTATCTTCATGGGTAATTTTGGGGGATTAATAAGTGTTAGGGCTATAAAAAGCCAAACTCTGTCTAGAGAAGGCACTGAGTGATTTAGTGGATGAAGTGACAGGAAACTTGTACAAACACAGCATCTAGTCCAGAAATAGCAGCTAAGCCAATTTCTAACAATCAGCATTGGTTAACCCATCCCTAGTTCCCAGGATCCCGATGCAGCTCTAAAAGTGCCTTTTAGACTAAAGGTCCTCATTCTGGAAAGATACTTCTCTAATTCCCATTAAAAGTGTTATTCCTGTACTTCTGTTAACTTGAGTAGGTTTTTTTTTTTTAAGATTTTATTTATTCATTCATGAGAGACACACACAGAGAGAGAGAGAGAGATTGAAAGAGAGAGGGAGAGGCAGGTTTCATGTAGGGAGCCCGACGTGGGACTCGATCCTGGGACCGCAGGATCATGCCCTGAGCCACAGGCAGACGCTCAACTGCTGAGCCACCCAGGCATCCCTACTTGGGTAATTTTTGAAGGAAAAAAAAAAAACATGCAGGAGTGGTACATCCTTGAGGACAGAACAGATAAAAATAATATTTAAGAAAAGGTTCTATTTTGGAAGGTATTTGGAAGGATAGATAGAAAAACTTTTCTTATATGAAAGTTTGGCCTTCGCTTTACAACAGGGGTGAGAATTTATCCTTATATTCCAGACTGCTCCAGTGTAAGATTATATTCTAAAGAGACAAAAAAAAAAAAAATCAAAAGGCACATACATGAAGATTCCATTTCTTATATCCTGGGAGTATGAGAGTTAACCTCCTTTAGTTTAGGCTTTCTGGGTCCAGGGAGCATGTACACTTACTTATTTTCTCTTATAGAATCCCCTATTTCTATCCTGAGCCCTCAGTTACAATGCTTTTTAGAACTTTTTTAAAAAAAAGATCAGGGTCTCTTCTAGTGCCAGATGAAGGGGCAGGCTAGCCAGGCAGTTGTCAAGAAGCCAAAATATAAGGATAGCCTAACTGGAGAGAGAAAGAAAGAGAATAGTATTTTCTAGAACTTCTTTCAAAGAGGATCTGTAAATGGTTGAAAGTTTTCTGATGAGGGGTCAGTGGTTGTCATGACAACAGAAAGAGGTATGCTTAGGTAACAGTGGCTGGTCACCAAAATGCCTCCTCAGGTAGGTGGTTCCTGTTAAGGGCATTGTTTTTATGTTGCTCAATGTGGCACGCTAATTTGAGGCCAGAACAAGGAGCTGCTGCCCTCAGTGGCCCTCCTTTCTCCCCCATCATTCAGATGCACTTCTTCTCTAAATAACATGGAACAAATATTGGAGGAATATCAAAACATCCACTGTCCTTAGTTACCCCTACCAAGAGACTGAAGTTTGAAAATAAGAACTATAACGTGACCTAAGTTTTAAAAACATTCAAAATGCAGTAAAATATTTAAAACAGTTCCACAAAAGTCACCCAACTCCATCCCCCCTCTCTGCATCATCGTTCTACTTTCCCTACCGTCCAGCTCAGCAGGATGAATGAGGCACGACTCAGATGAGAGACTCCCAGGAGGCCAGGGAAAATCTGAGAGCACCAGGCTGGTGCAGACGGAGGAGACAATGGAGATGGCTGGCACCAAACTGTGTGGTGCACAGGCTGAAGGCCATCTGCGAAGGAATGCAGTACTCTGGGGAATCTGGAAAGCCCACACGATGGGAGACATCATTGTAAAGGAGGCTGGAGGCCTTTAAAGATACCCAGCACCTGTGTAGAGTATTGTGTAGGTAGCTCTCCTTCCTTATTTCACTTGATCTGAGTATTAATCCCACAAAGTCAGCCCTGCTATCCTATTTCACAGATGAAGGGTTTAAGGAATGGCCCCAAGTTTGTGCAGTTAGCAAGGGCCTTACCTAGAACCAAATCTATGTTTGTCTGAATTCAATGTCCACGCTTTTTTCAAGAGACAGAAAACACAGCCATCTAGGAAAAAGGCAGAGTCACTGGACTTCACATCAGGAGACAAGTATTCTATCTTGGGGTTTGACTCTTCCTAACTTTTGGGAAAGTCACCTGATCTCTCTGAGGGAAACCGTATGTATGTGGATGAACACGGATGGTATAAGAGCAAGGATAGTAAAAATGACAATTCTTTTTTTTTTAAGATTTTATTTATTTATTTGAGAGAGAGAGAGAGAGAGAATGCACAAATGGGGAGGAACAGAGGGAGAGGGAGAAGCAGACTTCCTGCTGAGCAAGGAGCCCAAGGTGGGGCTCTATCCCAGGACCTTGGGATCATGACCTGAGCCTAAGGCAGACACTTAACTGACTGAGCCACCCAGGTGCCCCAAAAATGACGATTCTGATTAAAATAAAACCCAAGAGGTTCATTGGATCTGATGCTGAGGTGCCCAGTCTGTGGGAGGAGCACCAATATCAGGGCAGATGAGGAAGGAAGAAGTTGTTGAATGGGATCTCAGACACCTTGAAAGGGCTTCCGAGGTAAGGGTCCCTAACCAGGCTGGATGGTCACAGGGAAGGACTGAGGCCTGAAGCCAAAGTCACCCTCGAAACCCAACAACAAAGATTCTGCTTCCCCAACCATGGAAGATCTAAATAAACAGGTAAGCATTGGACCAGGGGCTTAAAGAGAAATTAGGTATTAACTCCAGATTGAGGAAAGAGGGGGAGTCCATTATTTTGAAGGAGGGACTATCTAGGGGATCCTAGAAGAGAACAAATGAAGCCTCATCAAGTGAGAAGAAAATAGTGAGATCAGAAATGTGTATCTGATTTTACAATACACATAGTTGATGCCCTGGTCCAGTAGCAAAATAATGAATGTGTTGCATTTTTGTTTGTTTGTTTGTTTGCTTTTTTAATGTCTTTTTAAGTGAGTACTGCAGACGACTGGAATGGCCAGTTACTAATGGAAGAGGGTCATGAAAAAGAATAAAATTGGAGGACTCAAACTTCCCAACTTAAAAACTAACTACAAAATTACAGTAATGAAGACAGTGTGGTATTATCATAAGGTTAGATATATAAGGACACCTGGATGGCTCAGTGGGTGAGCGTCTGCCTTCAGCTCAGGACGTGACCCTGGAGTTCTGGGATCGAGTCCCACATTGGGCTCCCGCATGGAACCTGCTTCTCCTCCCTCTGCCTATGTCTCTGCCTCTCTCTGTGTCTCTCATGAATAAATAAATAAAATCTTTCATTTTTTTAAAAGTCTAGATATATAGATCAGTGGAGAAGAATCAAGCATCCAGAAATAAACCTGTATAAATACAGTCAATTGATTTTGGAAAAAGTACTGAGAAAATAATAGTCTCAATGAATGGTGCTGGGACAATTGAATAGCCACATGTGAAATAATACAGTTAGACCCTTATTTCACACTATATACAAAAGTTAATTCAAAACGGATCAAAGACCTAAAATTTAAGAGCTAAAACTATAAAACTCTTAAAACAAAACACAGGGGTCAATCTTTATATACTTGGATTTGGCAATGGATTGTTAGATAAGATACCCAAATCATGCACAACAGAGAAAAAAATACATAAATTGGGCTTCATCAAAATTATAAATTTCTCTGCATCAAAGGATACTACCAAGACAGTGAGAAGACAATATACAGAATGGTAAGAGAAAATATTTGCAAATGATATACTTGATAAGGGTCTAATATTCAGAATATATAAAGAACTCTTATAACTCAGCAACAAAAAGACAAAAAAATTAAAACATGGGCAAAGCACTTGAGGAAACATTTTTCAAGATAAGACACAAATAGCCAACAGGCAAATGAAAAGAATCTCAATATCAGCATTCATTCAGGATGTAAATCAAAACCACAATGATATACCACTTCACATATACTAAGATGCTATAATTTGTTTTAAAAGGGAAAATAAATAAATAAATAGGAAAATAACAAGTGCAGTGAAAATGTAGAGGAAATTACTTAATTTTATGTTATGTGAATTTCATCTCATTTAAAAAAACGAATAGAAAAAAATGGAAGATTCAAATATAACCAGAAATGAAAGAGGAGACTTTACAACTGATACTACAGAAATAAAAAGAATCATAAGAGGCTACTGTGAACAATTACATGCCAACAAAGTAGATAGCCTAGAAGAAATGGATATATTCCAAGAAATACATAAATCAAGATTGAATCCTGAAGAAAGAGATAGTCTGGATGACCTATAACTAGTAGGAGATTAAAACAGCATAAAAACTTTCCAACTAAAGAAAAGCCCAGGACCAGATGGCTTTACCAGTGAATTCTACCAAACATTTAAGGAAAAATTAATGCCAAGTCTTCTCAAATTCTTCCAAAAAACTGAAGAGGAGAGAATACTTCCAAACTCATTTTATGAGGTCAGTGTTACTCTAATATCCAAAGCCAGACAGTGATACTACAAGGATATAAAATTACAGGCCAATATCTCTAATGAATACAGATGCAAAAATCCTCAACAAAATACTAGCCAAATTTAAAGGATCATACAAATGGGATTTATCCTTGGAATGCAAGGATGGTTCAGTATACAGAAATCAGTTAATGTTATTCACCATATTAGCAGAATGAAGGATAAAAATCACATGATTGTCTTCAGAAATGCATAAAAATCTGACAGAATTCAATACCTTTCATGATAAAAACTCTTAACAAACTAGAAATAGAAGGAAATTACCTCAACATAATAAAGGCTATATGTAGAAAATGCATAGCTAATACAGTCAATGTTTAAAAACTGAAAGCTATTTTTCTAAGATCAGGAATAAGTCACTTGCTACTTTTATTCAATATAGCACTGGAAATCTCAGCCCAGAGCAAGTAGGCAAGAGAAAGAAATTAGAGGCATCCTAATTGGAAAAAAAAAAAAAGTAAAACTGTCTTGTTTGCAAATAACATAATCTTCCAAATAGAAAGCTCTAAGGATGCCACAAAGTAGTTATAACCACTAAATAAATTTAGTGAAGTTGTAGTATACAAATCAATATATAAAAATAAGTTGCACTTCCACACACTTCCAATAAACTATCTGAAAAGGAAACTAGAAAACAGTCTCATTTGCAAGAGCTCCAAAAAATACCTCCAAAACTTAGAAATAAACTTAACTAGGAGGGTGAAGAATTTGTACACCAGAAACTACAAAACACTGATGAAACAAATTAAGGAAAGACAGCTTATGTTCTGGGTTGGACTGTTTAAGATTGTTTAGATGTCCACACTACTCTACGAAATCATCAGATTCAATGCCATCTCTATCCAAATCCCAATTTTTTACATTTTTACAGAAGTAGAAAACAACAGTACTAAAATTCACATGGAACCACAAGAGACTCCAAACAGCCAAAATAGTTTTGAGAAAGAACAAAGCTGGAGGGATCACACCTCCTGATTTCAAAATATATTACAAAGCTACGGTAATTAGAATAGTAAGGTGGGGTGCTTGGGTGGCTCAGTCAGTCAAGTGTCCAACTCTTGATTTTAGCTCAGGTAATGATCTCAGCATAATGGTATCGAGCCCCATTTTGGGCTCGGCACTCAGTGCGGTCTACTTGTTTCTTTTTCTTTGCTCCTTTTCCTACTCACTCTCTCTCATTTTCATAAATAAATAAGTAAATAAATAAGTAAATAAATAAATTCTTTTAAAAAATAGTGAGGTACTGGCATAATATAGATGAATAGAAGAAAGTAGAGAGCCCCCAAATCAAACCACATATATATAGTTACCTGATCCCCCGTAAGAGTGCCAAGAATACATAACAGGGAAAGAATAGTCTCTTCAATACATCCTGTTGGGAACACTGGATATTTACATGCAAAAAGAATGAAATAGGACCCTTATCTTATGCCATATATAAAAATCAACTCAAAATGAATTAAAGACTTAAATGTAAGAAGTGAAACTATAAAACTCTTAGAAGAAAACATAGGGTAAAAGCTACATGACATTGGTCTTGGCAGTGATTTCATGGATATGACACTAAAAGTACAGGCACCAAAAACAGAAATAGACAGTGAGACTATATCAAACTAAAAAGCTTCTACATAGCAAACAGAACAACAGAGTGAAAAGGCAACCTGCACAATGGGAGGAAGTATTTGTGAACCATATATTAGATATGGGTTTAATTTCCGAAATATATAAAGAATTCCTACAATTTAATAGCAAAAAAACTAATAAACCAATTAAAAATTGGGCTGAAGACTCAAATAAACACTGTTCGAAAGAAGACACACAAATAATTAGCTGGTACATGAAAAGATGCTCGACATTGGTAATCATCAGGGAAATGTAAATCAAAAGCACAATGAGAAATCACTTCACACCCGATAGGATGGCTATTTAGAAAAAAAAAAAAAAAAAAAAGGACAGTTAGTGTAGGCAAAGCTATGGAAAAACTAGAACTCTAGCACCCTGTTGGTGGGAGTGCAAAATGGTACAGCTGCTAGGGAAAATAGTATGGAGATTCCTCAAAAAATTAAAAATAGAACTACCATATGATCCAGCAATACTACTTCTGGGTAGGTGTCCAAAAGAATTGAAATCAGGATCTCAAAGAGATACCAGTACATCCACGTTCCTGCAGCACTGTTCACCAATAGCCAAAAAGTAGAAACACTCTAAATGCCCATTGACAGATGAATGGATAAAGAAAATATGGTATATAAATATGATGGAATATTATTCAGTCTTAGAAAAAGAAGGAAATTCTGTAATGTGCAGTAACATGAATGAACTTGGAGGACATTATGCTAAGTGAAATAAGCCAATCGCTGAAGGACAAATACTGCACGTTTGTGCTGATATACCTAAAATAAACTCACTGGGCATCCCTGGTGGCTCAGCGGTTTAGCGCCGCCTTCAGCCCAGGGTGTGATCCTGGGGATGTGTCCCACGTCTGGCTCCCTGCATGGGGCCAGCTTCTCCCTCTGCCTGTGTCTCTGCCTCTCTCTCTGTCTCTATGTCTCTCATGAATAAATAAATAAAATCTTAAAAAAAAACAAACAAACTCACAGAACCAGAGAGCAGAACAGTGGTTTCCAGGGGCCTGGAAGAGGGAGAAATTCGGAGTTGCTAATCAATGGGCGTAAAGTCTCAATTATGAAGATGAATAAGTACACTGTCTCTGCCATTAACAATTCTATACCCCACACTTAAAAATTTAAGAGGGTAGATCTCAGGTGTTTTTGCCACAATAAAGTAAAATTTTAAAAAATAATGAGAGGTAAACAAATGGCCCACAAGTACATGAATATATGTCTCACATTGGCAGTGGGCACAGGAGAAGAATGGGAGAGGAATGAACACTAAGACCCATCCTAGATACATTTCAAATGTTATCTCATGGAATCCTCACAAGAGACCCCATGACGGTGATATTATTAAACCTATTTTGCAGATAAGGAGACAGAGGCCCCAAGCCATTCAGAAATTAGTCATAGTTAATAAACGGCAAGGTTGGAACAAGGCTTCTCAATAAATTACCAAAATGGCAGCACCAAGATTATGACTCAAAGGTATAGGACGCTTTCAGACAACCTGAAAATTGGACTCTTGATTTTATGGCACTTTTACAGTGTGATAACACATAAAAAATACCTGTGATAAAATTTTATGCCTATGAAGCCATGGACACAAAGCCTTGGCCTGTGCTGAGGATAATGCAGGACAGGTGCTGCACAGACTTACGCATGCTACTTGGCCAACTCCCTCAACCCTGCTCTATATAACTGCTTCCCTGCTCCAGAGACACACACCAAGAAAGACTTGGCAGGAATACACATCTTGCCCCAGAGATACACACTAACAGAGACAACTGGCCTCAGGGAGGCTTCGGAGGCTACCTGGTCTTAGTGGGTCTGAACACACGTGCACCGACCAGATGCACCTGAATCACCTAGGAAGCTTGTAAACTACAAATTCCTGGGCCTCATTCCAGAGCTCTGGGGAGTAAGGCCCAGAAATGAGAATTTGTTAAAAGCTCCCCAGGGGAACCTTTATACGTGGGTGTTGAGAGTATAAAATGGAACAGTCCCTTTGGAAAACAGGCTGGCAGTTTCCTAAGAAGTTAAACACAGAATTACCACATGGCCCAGTAATTCTACTTCTAGGTATATACTCCAGAAAAATGAAAACACACATCCCCACAAAAGCCTGTATGGATTTTGGATATTCTCGGCAGCATTATTTGTCGTCTGCGAAGTCCCTCAGCTGGACAAAATGTCCATGAGCTGGCAAATGGACAGACTAAATGTAGTGTGTTGGATAATGGAATACTAAGGAACAATAAAAAGGGACAAACTGCTGATGCATACCGCAACATCAATGAACCTTAAATACTTCACTGTAAGTAAAACAAGCCAGATGCCAGGGGCCACATCGTGTATGGTTCTATATCTATGCAATGTCCAGAAAAGATAAGTTTGTAGAAACAGAAATTACAAAGATTGCTAGTTACTGGGGTGGAGGATGAGAAAGGTATTAACACAGGCACAGGGATGTTACTAGAGAGATGAAAATGTTCTCAAACTGATTTATGGTGATAGTTGTATAAGCTGTAGATTTATTAAAAACAAGTGAACAGTATAATTTAAGTGGGTAAATTTTATAATATGTAAAATACACCTCAATAGAGCTGGAGAACCACTGAATTCCAATACACTTATCTTATGAAGAGGAAACTAAAACACAGAAAGGGAAATGATTCACCCAGGGTCACAAAGTGAGTTTACACAGAGCCAGAACACCTCTGATGTATGCCTCTGCAAAAGGAAACGGAGGGCTGGGGGATGACCTGGTAAAAGGATCCGAAGTGGATAGCCAACATCAATGAGTCACGCCCCACTAAACCCTTTTCCCCCACGAATAGCAGGAAGCCGGCTTGTTTTGCTTGAACCATCCAGGAAAAGGGCTCAGGAAGCAGCTGGAAGGCAGTAGAAGGGCCTTGGAGTCAGGAGGCCTGAGTTCCAATCCTGGCCCCCAAAGTTAATGGCAACCCTGGACAGGTCATTCGGCCTCCCTGGGTCTCATCTTGTTCCTCCATTTGTAAACAGAGCTGATAACATCACACTCCAGGATCACCATGACACTGGTAAGGAAGACATTGAGTAATCCAGGCAAGAGATGATTCCAGATGATTTCCTCCTGCCTAACTGAAACCACAGATGTCCAGGCCAATCTGCTTATCTAAACGCCACAATTAGAGCATCCCTTCCAGCCTTTGGGAACCCGCAGGCCCTATCAAGGTTCCCTGATGCAGGCACCACTCTGATCTTGGTCCCAGCCCCAGCTTGATCCAAGTCCCCAGGTGTCATAAAACTCTGGAAAGGGGAGACGGGATTGTATTTCTTTACAGATATGACAGCCCCAGACTGAGAACAATATATGTTTAAAAAATAACAACTTTCCAAGTGGCCACCGATGCATCAAATACTAGATTGGGCGTGGTGTTATTACAAGACCAAGAGAATGTAAAACATCCTGTAATATATCTCAGCAGAAAATCTTTGCCAAGGGAAAGAAATCTGTATTCTATCTGAGAGGAATGTTTGGTAATTGTTTGGGCCTTGGATAAACTCAGGCCATAAGTTTTGGGCCAGGCGTTTACATTATGGGCTAATCATAGAGCCCTGATGTGAATACAGGCTTTACAGAGCAAGGAGAGCGAGCGTTACCAAGATGGTCATGGCAGCTCCAACCCTTATGGAGAGACGTGCAGCCTGTGTCAGGGTGGGCGAACATTCAGACCAGGATGTTTTATTAGAAGAAAAAAATGTAAACGCTGCTATCTCCCAGACTGAATCCATTTCAGTGGATCCTGAGCTCTTAGCCTGCGCGATCAGACAAGAATGTCAACGTGGCCAGAAGGTGAAGTGATGAGGGGACCCGTCCAACTCTGCTCACTTGGGCCACGTTGTGTTTGCTGTATTCGTTCCAAAGGAAATCTGACTTCTTGGAGGAACCTGTTTGTGTCATTGAGTAGTTAGTGCCTGGTAACTGAACCAGACGGTGACTAATTCTTTGCAAAAGGTCATTTGGGACAGGCGAGAAGACAAAGGAAACAGAGGCTCACATCTCATGACAGTAGAGCTGGCTTCAGCTGGCAGGAAGCAAGCTTAACTGGAGAGCATTTAGCTCAAAGAGGTGTTAAAGACCTGCTGAAAATGTAATTTTAAGCACCAGCAGAGGGGAACAGAAGGCACTAGAAGGGGGAAAGGAGTAAGGCAGGAAAGATGTGAAGAAAAGCAAAGGTCAGGAGGGACAAACATTTAAAATAGGAATGGCAAATATTTAACGAATGAGCTGCAAATGACCTCACCCAGGATTCAGGGTGGCCTCAGAGTCACCCAAGCAGCCCGCGGGAGACACTGGAAGTGTGTTCCTTGTGAGCCTCCCAGGGCTGACGGCAAAGCCTAGGTTTTTACTTCCAAATAAACACAGAAGTGTACCAATCTGCCTTTACGTCCTCTCCCTCCCCAAAGTCCACTAAAACGCCAGTAGAACAATTACAAATAATTTAAACTATAAGGATAAAGGCAACAGAAGGAGACATCAGCAAAGAAAAAGCTTTTGCAAACTTGGAGAGAAGTGGATGGAAGAGCTGTAAGAGAGTAAGTTGCAAAAAAAAAAAAAAAAAAAAAAAAAAGAGAGAGTAAGTTGCAAACCCAGTGTCTGCTATGAAAGATACTGCGAGGGCCAGTGCCAACTGGCCTGATGCCCCAGAAGCTCCACCCTTGGAGGCACACCTTCACGAAACATGGGGCCCAGATACATGACGGAAAACTGGTACCGAGCACACTTGGAGTGTTCAGACCACTTTGCATCCTCTCCAAGTAGGCAAGAGGGCTCTTCCCTGGAGAAACTGAGAAGGGGCTGCACACTCAGCAAGTAGACTTAGTGAAAGACAGTGGTAGGGGGCAAGGGGCTCCTACAATATAGCATCAAACTCTTTCCTCCCCAAGAAAGGCTTATCAGCCACCTACCCCACCCACACACCTAGAGATTTCAACCTGGATTTTGGTGCCTTACTGTCAAAGATAAATACTCACTACAGGTCAACAGACATTTGGGGAAAGCCTGTGGCATGATAGGAATGGTCAAAACAAACAGAAAAATCACTTGGAGGTGGAAGAAATTCAGGGAAAAGAAAAAGAACCTTTAAAAACCTATTATTTTCTTAGAGAGTTGAACACATTAAGATACTGCATCCATGAAACAAGAACAGGATATGAGGTTAAAGAAATCATCAGAAAACAGGAAAGAGCTCCTGAAAATTACATGATCATAAAAATTAATATGTTCAACTGAGAATCTAAAACATAGCCAAGCAAACTCCCCAGAAAATAGACCTAAAATCACAACAATGGAAAATAGGAGAGGAGGGGATCCCTGGGTGGCTCAGCGGTTTTGCGCCTGCTTTTGGCCCAGGGCGCGATCCTGGAGTCCCGTGATCGAGTCCCGCGTCAGGCTCCCTGCATGGAACCTGCTTCTCCCTCTGCCTGTGTCTCTGCCTCTCTCTCTCTCTCTCTCTCTCTCTCTCTCTCTCTCTCTCTCTGTGTCTATTATAAATAAATAAAAATAAATCTTTAAAAAAAAAGAAAGAGAAAAAAAGAAAATAGGAGAGGAAAGAAAATTTGAGACACTATCCAAAAAGGAGTTCCAAAAATTAAAAACAAAACAAAACAAAACAAAAAAAACACACAAAAAAAACCAGTAAATACAGAGAAGAAACTCATCAAAGAAATACTAAAAGAAACTACCCAGGAATGAGTTTCTAGGTTGAAAGGCCCATCATGACATGTGCATAAGACACAAGGGACCAGACCATTCTCAAATGATTTCCAAACATTGATTTCTAAGACTAGTTTAATTATAAGCCAACTATAGGGGTGGAATGAACACATTTTTTTTTTAGATATGCAAAAACCAAAAGTATTTCCCTTGCTCACTTCCTTAAAAAGCTGCTAAAGGATGTATTTCAGCCAAGCGGAAGAGTAAACAGAGAAAGCAAAACACACGGGATATGGTAGACAGGGACTATGAGAATAGACGGGGGAGCTATGATGTCCTCAGCCTATAACACAACCAGTCCATACTGGAGCAGGAGGTGGAGAAGGAGGACTATGTAGGGTAAGATCTCCAGGAGAAAGTGAAATGTAAATGAGCACTTGGAAAAATTGATAGATGTCAGAAAAATACCGCTAGAGTTAATTTTATGTGTCAACTCATTTGGGTCATGGGGTGTCCAGATTTTGGTCAAACATTCTGAGTGCGTTTGTGAAGGTGTTTCTGGATGAGATTAACATTTGAATCAGTAGACTGAACAGAACAGATTCCTGGCCCTTCCCTACTGTGGATGGGCCACATCCAATCAGGTGAAGGCCCAAATAGAACGTAAAGGCTGACCCCTCCTGTCTGACTGTCTTGATCTGGGGCACCGGTTTTTTCCTGTTTTGGGGTCTTGAGCCTGCTGGCTTTCAGACTGGAACTACACCATCAGCTTACTTAGGTCTCCAGCTTGCCAACCACATATCTTGGGGTATTTCAGGCTCCATAACTGTAGGAGCCAATTCCTCACAGTAAACAAACACACCCATACATATATGGATACATATATACATACATCCTATTGGTTCTATTTCTCTGGAGAATCCTGACTACTACGGATATATTATTTAGAAAGTAATATGGTAACATGTGAAAGAAATGTAGTGAACAGTAGTTCCATAGTCATAATAATATAAATAATGACTACTTAAAAGTTCACTTGTAACTACATGGAGCAGGTTAGAGAAGGGAAGTGAAGCTGAGGGTGGCTGGTTTAAGATTGTTAAATCCAGTTCCCTTACAAGAAGTCAAGAAGGAATATCCAAAATGGATAACTCACATTGCCTAGAAATATGGAGTTAAATGCCAAAAGAAACAGCTCAAGAAATTGAAGAGAGCTGCCTCTGAGGAGTGGCTAGGATTTGGGGGGAATACTGTTTTTCATTATAAGCCTTTTAGGACTATTTGAGTTTTAAATTATATGCATGTGTTCATAAATAAAAGTTAAAGAAGGGGAAAAAAGGAAACCAGATTTTCAAGACAGATCAATTAGGATGTGATTATATAGGTTAAAAATAACTTGATTGGAATTGGCAGCAGAAACAAACCTTCCTGCCACCTTTAACACGTGATGACAAGGTCACTTATTTGCAGCCAACAGCTTTTTTAGATAGTCAAGTGTTTTACAGGTTTTAAACAAAATACAAAGGTAACTAATTTATATATTACGACTAAAAGAGATACTTCTATAAAATAAACATTTTTTAAATTAAGCACTAATGAATGATGTATCTCTGCTCTTCTTAGTGATCAAAGCCTGAGATAAATTTAATTACCACGCATTTGGCTTTCTTGGAATTCAGTTCTTGGAAGCGAAGAGCTTTTGCAAGCATCGGATGTCACTGTAAACAAGATCACTTTTAAAAGCAGCTCAGTAAGTTGACAGGCATGGAGGTCCCAAAAAGACGTTATAGGACAAATGGAGAAAAATCCAAATGACACACGAATGAAAGCCTGGGACTTGACTAAAACCTCCAATGGCAACATCATTCGTGGATTTTAAGTGTTTGGGACATCTGGGTGGCTCAGCAGTTTAGCTCCTCCCTTCGGCCCAGGGCGTGACCCTGGAGACCCGGGATCGAGTCCCACGTCGGGCTCCCTGCATGGAGCCTGCTTCTCCCTCTGCCTGTGTCTCTGCCTCCCTCCCTCTGTGTCTTTCATGAATAAAGAAATAAAATCTTTGAAAAGAATAAAAAATTTTAAAAAATAAACTCTTAAAAAAATAAAATAAAAGTGTTCTACTGCCCTATTGTGAACACAGAACCCACCCTAGCTGGTTTAAGCAGAAATGTATTTAAATGACATTAGGTAGTTAACAGAATCTCCAGGAGAGCCAGCTTGGAAGCCACTGAGCCAGGAACAGAGGACATCCCGTACCAGCACCTGTTCCTGGGAAGCCCTAAGGCTACATATCCTGGCACTGCCATTCACCAGTTGGCACCACCATTACTACCAACAGGATATGCATGGTACAAGGGACCAAGGCAATCTGATCCAGACCAGAACTTCCAATGCCCATCTCCCTACTCCATCATCACTGAAAAGAGAGAACTAGTAAATATTTGGGGGAGGGGGTCTGATGCATATCTTCCCTGGAGAAAGGTGGGTGAGGAGGTTTTTATCATGTGTGGGTACTTCTCCAGTGCACTGACACCATCCCCTTATTCTGGATTATTTGGCAGGGAGGGATCATCCAGCTAGAAAAATAGGAAAGTGAATTCCAGTCATTCGTGCCCTGTCAGGAAGAAGCAAGAGACATGTCTTGTGATAAAAGATGAGCCCCAAACAGGCTAAGGCAATGCCAGGCGGTTTAGAACTCTACCCCCTATTATTCTTTGTTCTCAGTATAGATCGTTGTGTATCTGTTTTGTGAGTCACATAGGCATCCGGTTACTTGTAATAATCAGATCTCTGATTGGTTCATACTCATTTAACGGCTGCTTAATTAGTTCCCTTGAAAACTGGACCTCAAAAGGGAACCCGCAAAGGGATGGCCTGGGTACCTACCCTGCCCTGGGCTACCAGAAGTGGAGCTATTTACTTTTCTCAGAATGGAGAGATATAGGGAGTGAGGTAGGGAAGGAGAGATAGAAAATGACCTCTGCTCGCTGTCCAGTGCAACTCACCCTGATATCATGCAGGACCATATTCGTAGAGGTCGTATGACCTGCTGTGCCTCAGGAGGTTTAGAAGAGGTTCAGTCTAAATATGCTACCTCCCCACTTTCTAGGTGGCACATGCATGAGTGCCTAAGGGCTCCTTGGAGTCTCTCCGTCAGAGTCAACAGGAAAGCTCCAGGGTGGCAGATGAGAGGTTAGGAGCTGTCGGGTGTTGTCCACAGCAGGACAAGTTTGCCAGCGACTGAGCCAAGATCCTCAAGTTAAGCGTAGCTGAGAGGATCTAAGGTGGCACATAAGAAATGTCTCAAACGGTATCTGGCTCACTGCCAAAATTTGAATTCAAAACTTCTGGTAATCTTTAGCTTTTTTCTTAAAAGACAGAGTTGACTGTATTTTCAAAAACCAGCGCTAATAAATAGAGACCTATGCCAGCTGGGGATTTGCCCACCGAAAGCATTTGTTTCTTTATGCAGGAATCCCTCTTGCAGAAGAGTAGACTCCTTAGAAGGTTCTGGTACTACTGTGAGGGGAGCCTGAACACATGAACTGCATATACCAAGGGCTGTCAGCGGACTGTGTCCATGATGCATTTCACACATACGCAAAGGCACTACTTCAAAAGTATGCAGGTGCTGTTGTGATTAATGAGATGCTAAAATGTACTGAGCTCAGAAGAGCTCTTTTCATTAAGGATGTCATGGATTTGCTGGCCATTCTCTGTCTGCCTCCCAGACCCATTCTCTGCCTTCCTTTGCCCTGCTCTGTGTCTCAGGAGGGAGTCCTTGCCCTTTGGCTTCCAGTTGGACTTGACCAACAGGAGACGGGATAGTTAAGAGGAGTCGAGCTATTTATTTGACTCTCCGCCCCCCACCCTCACCTGCCCTTTGACCTTGGCCTGTCATTAGACACCTCCAGACTTCAGTTCCTCCGTCTGTACCGTAGGGGATTTCATAAGATAATCTCTGAGGTGCTTTTTAGTTGCTGTTTTTACTTCTTAGATCCTCACAAAGAATTTTATTTACATCTCCCGGATCCAACAGGGATGAATTCCAAACTGATATTCCCTTGTTGCTGTCAGGATGCCTTTCAAAAATGGATCAAAATGACAAAACAAAAAAAGCTTCCGATCTGTCTCTATCTCCCTCCAGATGAGGTGTTACGATGGGCTGACTCCTCTCTATCATCGAAACCCAGAACTGCGTTTAGTAAATACCAAGCAAATAGTTACACAGGACTGTAGAGTCCATTTTTCCCAAAACATTGTGCATGTCTCACTGGGCATAAACTAGGGCACCTGCAGTAGAAAATATCACCCAGGGCGCTTTGTAAGCGATCTCTCTGTATTTATGGGGCGTGCTGCATGTGTTGTATAAAATTACCTAAATGTGAAAGGTAGTCTAATTTCTTCTCCAGACGATTTCCTGAGTTGATTGTAGGGGGTGTATCAGCCCTTGGCCATAGAAGTCATTCATTTTTAAACACAGAGGGTTAACAATTCCTTCTCGAACTCAACATCTCCTAACACAGTTTATCAATCTAAGGGCTGCACCCAACTCCAGCAGCTCAGAACATCAAACGCAAAATACGAAGCATCTAAAATATGCAAGTTCATCCTCTTGGCATCTGACCCCACAGTGGTCCTTGCCTCCTATGTGGCTGGAGGCTCGTCCTAATTTCAAAAGCGTGCAAGATGATTTTCCACAAGTTATGTTTGCCCTGCTCAAAGCTGTTTTTATAGTCTATATATTTATCTGTTTCCCAGGGACGTGTTCCTATTTCTCTTCACCACATGAAGTTTGATTGTTTTTTCGGGTACTGTCTGGAACTGCTTTGGATATAAAACATCTAAATTTAAAAATATCTTCATGCATATCAAAGAGGAATGTAAGGACATTAATATTATCCCATAATGCTTATTACAGATAGCACAATGGGTAAAATTCTAGAGCTGCAGGTTTATATAAAAACACTATGGGATAATAAGCATATTATTTTCAGTTTTTCTTGGATCCTCTTGTGATTTTTAAAATATTAAATATTAACATGGTACTCTGTACGATGCTGAGCTTTCTTCCATTGTTTTACTCTCTGGTAAAAACTGTCTACAGTACCTGGGTGGCTCATTGGTTGAGCATCTGCCTTTGGCTCAGGTCATGATCTGGGATCCTGGGATCGAGTCCCACACTGGGCTCCCCATAGGGAGCCTGCTTCTCCCTCTGCCTGTGTCTCTGCCTCTCTCTCTGTGTCGCTCATGAATAAATAAAATCTTTAAAAAAATGTGCAAGTTTTTGAAGAAAAGTCAAAAAGATTTTTCAATTTATTGTTTTAAAAGATTTTATTTCTTTATTTACTTTAGAGAAAGAGAGAAAGTGTACCTGCTTGGGAGTGGGGACAGGCAGAGCAGGAGAGAGGGAGAAAGAACCTGAAGCAGAGTCCCCACTGAGCAGGGAGCCTGAAGGGGGTTCCATCCTAGAGCCAGATCATGACCTGGGCCAACGGCAGTCGGTTGACTGAGCCACCCAGGCTCCCCTTGATAAAATAATTTTTAATAAGGTAAGATTATTTCATCCCATTCCTTTCTGTTCCAACCCATTCATAGTAAGGATGGTGCTCATGTCTCTGAAAACGTGGAGACCATGCCTAACATTGAGAACGGCAGCCAGGTTCGGCGGGGGCTAGTAAATGTGCCCCAAACTGCTGTGGCTTCCACAGAGAACAACACACTCTTAAAAGAATGAAATGCAGATGGTGGCTGACTATTCAACTTTTCTAAACACACTGTAATAAAAAGTATACCCAAAAGCTTGCTCTATTACCTAGTTGAATCCCAGCTATTGGGGGAGTGGCAGATAGATCACGGCTAAAACTTAATCTAAAATTTAGATCGTGGTCTTAAACTTAATATTGAATTTTTGTTTTCCTTAATAGAGGAATAATTGTTCTCAAAATAAAGGGGAAAGGCCTGGATACCCTGAATTATTTTCATACTCATAAGTTGACTTATTTACGAGACTTCTTTCATGGCTGAAATCTCTCAACTCACCACTGCAAGGCAGAGCTGACTGCTTCAATTCAAAGTTTCAGTTACATGAAGAGTAGAGATCCCATAGACTATGTGTCTTTGAGACAGTTTATTTACATTAATGGTCAAAACAAAGAACATCAGTTTTCTCTATTACTGAACTCAAAAACGCTTTGGGTCTACTGTATTATAGAAGCAACGTGGTCTCTCAGCAAGAAGAAAATATTCTATTACTAGCAGCCTGAAAATGTGGCATGGAACTGCTCTTTGGATGAAGAGATTAGGCATCAGAAGCCCTGTGCCTCCAGTTTAAGTAGAACATGAGGGTACTGACATAATTTGATCCAACTAAATTGTGAAAATCTGCTAAGTATCAGTAGGTTGCCCACCCCCCCCTTTTTTTTTTAAAGATTAAAGAATCCAAACAGGACAGGAACCAAGATCTTTTTCACCCAAACTCTTCATTTATCATTCCTGGGCACTGTGCTTTCAACAGAACAGAAGAACTGCCCCCTCCCCAACAACAATTTAGCTCATTTTCAATGCTGCCACTGAATTTTAAGCTACAGAGAAAACTGAATTAAAAAAAATAAAAAATAAAACACACCAGGGGTGCCTGGGTTGCTCAGTTGGCTGAACGACAGACTCTTGGTTTGGGCTCAGGTTGTGATCTCAGAATCATGAGTTGAACTGCACAACCTCCCCGCACCCCCCCCCCCCAACCTGTCCTCTACACTCAGTGGGGAGTCCACTTCTTACCTTCTCCCTTTGCCCTTCCCCCCACTTGTGGTCTTGTGTTCTCTCTGGCTCTCTCTCTAAAATAAATAAATAAATCTTTTATAAGTGAATGAATGACACCCCCCCCCCAAAAAAAAAAATCTTCCATGGTAACAATGATCTTCGTGATGAGCTAAAGTTATTTACTAGTTCTTTAGTCTCTCTGATCTTAGGAAGTTGCTAAATCTCTCTGAACTTAAATCTAATAATGGCACCTATATTATGGAGGCATTCTGAGGACTAAGTCAGACACTGCCTGTAAAGAAGCTCGGCATGATGCCTGCCACTTGGTAAGCATTTGCTAAACATTACTATTAATAAGCGCCAGGTCTTCAGTGAGCTGGATACAGGGCCAAATGCTATTCAGAGGCATAGCAGAAGACATGTCCCCTCACATCAAGAGTTTTACAGACTAGGGGCACCTGGGTGGCTCAGTGGGTTAAGCATCCGACTCGATTTCATTGTAGGTCATGATCCCAGGGTTGTAAGATCAAGCCCCAAGATGGGCTCTGTGCTCGGGGGGGAGGGGGGAGTCTGCTTGAGATTTTCCCACCACACACATACACTGCTTGTTCTCCCTCTCCCTCTCTCTCTCAAATAAATAGATAAACAGATCAGAGTTTTACAGGCTAGTTAAGGACATGATATTAACATACAAGAAATAACAAGTGCTATAAAACTGTATTTGGGAAACAGGCCTGGTAGGGTGAGTTCCAGCGTCTCACTGGCTGTATGAGCTTGGCCAAGTGATCACGTGCGGTAGGGCTGAAAATATCTGACCTGCCTACCTCACTGGTTTGGTAGCAAGACCAGAGAAATAATGCAAGTGAAAATGAGTGCTAGAGAATTCGATGTGGGTGTTTGAAATTATGGCTGTGGTTTCCAATAATTATAATAAGGTACTCTGTTATGGGGCCCAGGCTGAAAAAGAAACACAAACTGACTTGGAAGAAATGAGTGAGGAGTAAGGCAGTCAAGAAAGCCGTGATGGATCTGATAAGGTTTGAGTGGGTCCTGAAGACCAGAGGGAATCTGGAGAAGTGAAATAAACTGGAGAAAACCCCAGACGGGGATGCCTGGGGGGCTCAGCAGTTGAGCATCTGCTTTCAGCTCAAGGCATGATCCTGGAGACCCAGGATCGAGTCCTGCATCGGGATCCCTGTAAGGAGCCTGCTTCTCCCTCTGCCTGTGTCTCTGCCTCTCTCTGTCTCTTTCATGAATAAATAAGTAAAAAATATTTAAAAAAAAAAAAAAACAGACAGGGTCAATACATGAGTGAGTTCATGGTGATCACCTGGTGACCACATGGTGGTCAGAGTGGGAATGGTAGGAAAGCAAGTGTAGGTTAGCTGTGGGTGTTAGACCTTCAAAGTCAAGGAGCAGAGTTAGATTTGATAAATCAGAACCAAGGCTCCGCTGCACCAGCAAGAGGCAACTGCTAAAAATAAGACAGTAACAAACACCAGAGCAACCTAATATTTACATAAAAGCAACATCCTCTTTTATTCTCCCTTTTCCATCTTTCTCAGGCTATGATCCGATTGTAAAGGGATACAATAAATCAATGAACCTTTCAAGCACTTTAATCCAAGCACCAGAGAAGGCAGGGTCTCCTGATCCTTCTAGACACCAGTTGTTTAAGTGAGATGCCCCAAATTTCCTCATGTGGAGAAATGGACAATAGCTTAGATACAGCACAGAGTTAAAAAAAAAAAAAAACTCATTTGGAAATAAAAAACTGCTCAGCTTGAGTTAACTGGTCCCATCTTTGGGACTGGAAAAATACGAGTCATACTATAATAATATATAATAGCCAACCATTCGTGGAGTACCTACGGCAAGCAAGATGCACACGAATTCTTGCACTTAATCTTTCCAAGACCTTTGAGGGGATACAACTATTATCCCCATTTTCTTGATGGGGACTCTGAGGCCATTGGTCTTGGAGCAGGGAAATAGCAGCATTAGGGTTGGAAGGGCTCCACAGGGGCCCAAGCCAAAAGACAGTGAGGATGGTAATGACTGAGCAAAAGAAAGAGAGAACCTTTGTTATTAAACAGCTTTGAAAATTAGACTCATCACTGCGAAATTCCTTGCGGTAAAAGACAAATTGGTAGTTACCGAACAAATGCCTTTCATATGTGCACATTAATTTTGCAGGCGGAGAAATGAGTATCTTTAAGATTTCCTGACGCTATGAAAACAAGATTCCATTTAACATAATACATGTATCCAAAAATGGTTGTATGCACTGAATTTCTGTAAATCAAATGCTAACTACGTTTACTAAAGGGCTTCTCTAAGGTAAACAAGCAATAAATATTTAATAACATGAAAAATCGTTTTGCAATCTGAATAGCCATTCCACGATTTATCTGTTTTGTGAATTTGGATTTCCAGCAGACTCTTGACATTCCTGAGGCATACATCCGGAACCTTCCTGAATTCCCAGATTCACCAATACAAAAATGTTTATAGAGGCTCCTAGCTGTCTTGCGAATCACATTTCCATGGAGAGTCGCATAAATTTCCTGTTCCTTATACTACACGCTACAAATTAATCACGCTTTGGCATCTCACTTGAGGTGCATCTCTCACTTGGCTGTCATCTTTCACAGGAACAAACAAAAATTTCTAATTAATTAATGAGCATTAGGGCAAATGCGTAAGTTAGAAGAGGACAACAAAGCTAAATGACCCTTCTCCATACATGTATTTTGCAAGATCATAACTCAGTCAAACTTTGTGCCATGGACTCTCAGGAACACTCAGCGACAGTCACAAACCTGCAAGTTGAATCCATGGACCCCTGGAATCTAAATACATTTATGAAGTGTGCATGGTGAGGGCAGGGACTGTACCCACAGAATCCCTTGAAATGCCACTGTTCTTGCTAACCCAAGAGTTCCAGAACTCTGCTGAGCTTTTTGGTGATGGGTCCAGAAAATGTGATTATAGAAACCTTGGCCACATGAATGATAGGAATTCGCCTACGCATTCAAAATACCTATACTCTGTGTGGTTGGGGTTGGTGAAAATCGCAGTTGGGTGGTTTCTCTGTCTTCAGAAGGGAACCCGGTGACAGCCGGCACACGGGGCACAGACCCCTTCTTGAAGCACTGTCCGCTGACTCCCAAACCTCTGACTGGGTCGGAAGCCCCCCCCAAAACACCGCTAACCATGAAAAACAGGCAGGGCGAAGGGAGAGCGTGAGTGAATGAGAGGGAAAGAGAAATGAAAGAAAAAAAAATTGGCTGCCGTGCGGGAGGAAAAAAATAACAAGAAAGACGTTATCATTTCAAAGCCTACAGCTTATACGTTTCAGAACATATTTGAAAACACTTCTGCCAAATTTTCCAGTTATTTATTTATTTATACCCTTTCTTGTTTCCAGCATTTTGCCGCCAGATTGATTTTCCTGAAGCTCCACTCTGATCAAGTTACTCCCCTGCTTAAGAACCCCAATAGCTCCTCACTGCCTATAAAATGAAGTCCAATTTCCTTAGCCTCCTATTTGAGGCCCTCCATTATCTGGCCCCAAACTTCTAGACCAACCTTATAACCACACTTCTTCCCCTTATACATCCTTTGCTCCAGCCAAAATACATTCCCTGATGTTCCCCCGCACGCATTCTGTATATTTTGTCCTTGCGCCCTGGCTGGTGCTAGTCCCTCGGCCTGGAATGCCTTTCCCGATATCTGCATATGTCCCATACTCCTCACCTTTCCAGACTCCACCTGGAGGATGCCAGGCACTCGGTTATCGGTAGCGGACTTTGCAACACCTATACAGGTGCTCTATACACATCATGTCACTGGGTCCTCACAAGAGGAGAAAGTGATTTCTTACTGTGGTCTAAGGAGGCTGGGGCCAGTGCCTCTGGGGCTGTGTCCTCCGCCCACTGCTCCTCCTGCTACCCCAAGGGTGTCTCTCACACAGAACAAAAAGTGGCTGCAAAAATCAATGCCAACATGTTGCAGCATTTTTTTTTTTAAAGGAGAAAAAGTGCACCTTACTATTCTGTGTGAACTCAACTTTGCTTACCCAGTCCAGAGGCTCAGTTTCATTTGGTGCCCACCCTCCCCCCCACCAGCCCTCCCCGGGCTCAGTGGTGGCAGGAGGTCCCACCAGCTGATTCCAAAGGCAGAGGCCCCAGAGATCCTGGGCCCCGGGTGGGAGCTGATACCCCAGGCGCCCCTCTGTGCTCCCGGCCTCGAGATGTCATGAGAACAGTCACAGAAGAAGAGTGACAACCATCGTTCAATGTCCTCTTGACATTGGCTGGAGGCTGGAGTCCTCTTCTGAATCCTAAGGACATGCTGAAGGGCTTTCTAAAGGTAGTACCTGTGTAACCTCGAGGACAAGGGTAGTTTGGGCTGTAGGCACCTGATATGCTTCCTCTTTCTAACTGCTGGCATCAAGAAGGAACCTGTACTGGCTGGGAGGCAAGACCCGCCCCCCACCTCCCCGCCCGTCTTCTCCCCTTCCCTATGATAGCAGGCCTAATGATCACAACAGACATCTCACCCCAGTTACTCTAAGTTTTCCCCCAAACCCAGAGCTCCACTGTCCTGTTTAAATCTGACCTCTCTTTAATGGGCAGCTCAATTAAAACAACAATATATCATTTGTTAGAGCACGACTTTAGATGAAAACCACTTCAGGGATCAACCCAAACTTCAAATCACTCCCCTAGACAAAACTTGACTCAGTCCAATAAATTATGGTTCCCTCCATAACATTTTAAAGCAAAAGTTAATTCAGTAATGATACGAAATCTACAGATGCCCTGCCGGTCTCTTGCCCTGATGGTGTTGACTTCTGGCCTCACTGAACTCAGGACAAGGCTTGACTGCCTTAGCACCTCTGACCCCTGCCAGAGCTGGCTCTCTCCAGCCCTCACCTACTGCTGTTCAGTCTCCTCCTCCCCAACCAGCAATGGCTCACCCTTCTTGCCTCCACAGTGAAATACCGTTTCTAGCAAGGTGTAAAAGGAAAAAAAACCAATAACTGAGTACAATGTAGAACTTTATTTTCCTAAGCCTTTCTTCCTCATGACTAAGCAGCAATCTTGAGTTGGGAATTCTGTCGGCCAGCTCCAAAGCTGCTGCTCAGTTATTAATCATCTGAATTTACAAAACTGCTACCTGCTTTTTAGCAGTCTTTAGTTCAAGACTAGAATTCATTCAAGGGGCCTTCCCTTGTTTTACTTCTGAGCCATTTAAACTAAATGTCCAGACACAAGTTTGTCAATAAAGTTTTACATGGTTTATTCACAGGGGTTGTTGGTGGGTGGTGGGGTGGCAGTGTGTCTGTATCTGGACACCTCAAAGCAAAGAATGAAAACATCCAGATTAAAAAAAGAAACTAAGCATGGCCCATGGAAGGGTGAGCTGAACGGGAGGAAGCTGATACAACGAAGTAGCGATGACCACTTCTGCTTGGCCCTGGGGGAGCTACAGAACCTGCACCATCTTAGTCCCAACACAACAGGTCCAGGAAGGCATGTCTTCCTCAGTGGGCTGCCCAAGGATCACCAGATGCCATCAGAGGCAAGAATAGAGAAGCGATGGTCACAGAACAGAAAAGAGACGGACAAATAAAAATCCAGAAATTTCTCCCATGTGAACAGAAATGGCTGTGAATGAACAAAAGCCTTATGTTTCACGGTAATGTATACCACAATTAGGAATCCTCAAGAAAAACACATCCCGAGGTATACTCCGTTACGAAGTATTCGGGTTGGAAGGACCTCAAATCTTGAGCTGTTAGTACAGCCTGGGTTTGCAGGGAAGAGGTGTGACAATGATGCATGTGAACTCGGGATCTGATGACAAGTGCTCTCCACAGTTCAGGCTGAAGATGGCTGGGTTTGGAAGCAGGATAATTCAGATACAGGTATTTGACTCTATTTCAATTTTGCTTTGCTGGAGGAGATACAGCCACAGATGCAGACAGGAGGTACAATTCCAAAAGCAGAATGAAAACTATTTAATACACAGATATCAGGCAATCCAGTCTTTAGAAATGATTCTTGATTTAAGTCCTCCGCCTCTAGAAACTCTGCACCCCTGAAGGAATTTCTAATTTTAAGGATTACCTGGGTGGCTCGGATGGCTAAGTGTCTGCCTTCAACTCAGGTCATGATCCCGGGGTCTTGGGATCAAGCCTCGAGTTGGGCTCCTTGCTCATCAGGGCATCTGCTTCTCCCTCTCCCTCTCCTCCCAGCTTGTGTTCTCTCTCTCCCTCTCTCTCTCTCTGTCTCACATAAATAAATAAAATATTTAAAATGAAGTAAAATAAAGAATCATTCTGGGGGCGCCTGGGTGGCTCAGTTAAGCATCTGCCTTTGGTTCAGGTCATGATCCCAGGGTCCTGGGATCGAGCCCCAGGTCATCAACCTTCCTGCTCAGTGGGGGGTCTGCTTCTCCTTCTCTCTCTGCCCCTCCCCCCACTCAGGCTTTCTCTCCCTCTCTCAAATGAATAAATAAAATCTTTTAAAAATAATTTTTAAAAAGGATCATTCTGGAAATCAGGCCTGCCCCCACCTACTGTAGCCATCCTAAATTCTTCTCTTGGAAAATTATAACCAGTTAACCTATTGTGTGGTTCTTACAAGTAAATAACTTGCTAAATGTGAACATATTTTAGCAATAACATACAATGATATGTGTTCATCATATTTATTCGCATCGCTTCTCTGATTACAGAATCTTTATACAGATATTTGTAGCAACACCTATGCAATGCTTGGTGTACTATGAATCCTTCAAGGATTTCATCTCTGTTCAGTGAAGAATAGGGACTCATCCCAAACTTTCAAGCAACCAAAAGAGTTGATTGGCACATATGGAGCCATAGTTGGAAAGGCTGAAAAATTGTGCAGACAGCAAAAAGGCAGCATATGTGTGACCATGTCCCTTCCCGTACCAGTGCAAGACGCCACTGGTCAATCCCAGTGACACCCCTCATTCCCAAGTCCAGCACATCACAGCTAAACTCAGCCAGAGCTGGCACAGGCTAGGAGACCTGCTTGTATTATATTCTGAAGAGAAGAGCCACGGTGATAAGCAAACAGCAGCCCCCAAAACAGAGGGGATCAATGGAAGGAAACAAGCGACAAGGTCCCGAGTGACAAGACAGTTGCTTTCAAGTATTTGATGGGGGGAAACTGGGCATTTCACTCAACGTGGCTCCAAAGCGTGGACAATACCATGCCAAGGTCAACAATGGTGCATTACAAGAGTGCGTTGAGGCAGGGCGGGCAGTATCAGGCAGAGACTGGGTGAAAGAGGAAGCGCTGATGCACAATCTCTCCCTTCTTCCCACCCGCAACCGAGTTTTCCTTTAATTCTTTGTAAATGGGGCCCATGATCCATGGAATGTTCTCACGGAGATTTCTAAGACACAGAGATGGACAGGTAGGGTTGCTGCTGAATAGCAGTGGGGAGGGCTAGCAGGTGGGGGAGAACTTCTCTGATAAATATGTAAAGGATAGGCTGAATTTGCAATTTAAATGTGAATTTGAATAGATGCACATATTTAATATACAGAAATATATATATAATTCATATTTAAATTGCAAATTCACTGATTCCCTTCTAGCTCTAAACCCTCTACCTCTAAGAACCTCTCTCTGTCTGCCCAAAACTAACTCCTCGATGCCCGCCCAGGATGCAACAAAATGCCCCAACTGCACCTTTAAGACACATCCCTACCGATTTATCCCAAGAGACCCCTCTGCTCAGGGGGCACAAGGGATGAAGACAGAGTGCCGGGACTTCCTGGAGAAGTCTTGGTAGTCTTGATGTAAAAACACATTTGTTTGTTTTTAGAGGAAACGAATCTGTCCCGGCTTGGTTACACAGAGCAGAGCGAGAAATTCTTCAGTCGTCCCTGCGGCAAAGCCCTGCTCTCAGCTCAGCAGGCTGTGCTTATGTAAGTTCTTGTTTAATCTGATACTTCTATTTGATTCTGTGCCCTGGGGCAGACCATCCATCCCTCAGACTCAGTGCCTGCATCTGTAGAATAGGAACGCAGCAGTGACACCTGACCTTGCCCACCCGGGCCGGCCGTACCTACAGGATGGAGGCCGTCTTTGCACAAAGCTAAGCTTTTGGAAGAGAAAAAGAACAGGAATGAGTCTCATTATTTACTATTTTGCAAGGGGTTTAAGCTCCACACTAGGTTTCAGATCCTTAAAGCTACTCCATGTCTAGATGAATCTGCTTCCTAGATGTTGAAATATATCCTGAGGCTCCTCTATACTAATTACTTGGGATGACACTAGTTCAAGTGCCAGAAAAGAAACTCCTTTTACAGGAATCATTTACACTTTCCGGACTACCCCACAGCAGGGATGATTTTCTCCCTCGAATAATCTTTCCTTTTGAAACCTTACATTTCCCAGTGAAGAGACCAACAGAGATGTGTGTTTACTACTTGCCCCGTTCCTGTATCATACTTACTCTTCAGACAGAGAGAGAGAAACACGGTGTGGGTGCAAGAAGTAGCCATTTCCACATGCATACCACATACATAATCCTACTGGGGAGCAAGAGGGCTCACCCAGTGACCCCGATTGTGGAGACCAGGAATGGGAGAGGAGACTGATTACTAAGCCCTTCACTTCTCCCTCCCTGAGATCATCCCCCACAGGATATATCGGGTGGTAAAGGGCACCACGGAACCCCAGCCTCTCCCCCATGCCTCTGTGTAAATGCCACCTGGTCAACCTGAATCGTGCTAGCGGAATGTCTAGGAGCAAGGGGGGATCCACACACTTACGGGTCATACATATGTAAGGGGGGGGCTCTCTGTAGAACTCTTCAGAAATGTAAACACAACAAGAAGAATGAAAGAGTGATACCTGTTTGTTATATTCGAATAATCCCTCAAAAGTATTAAGAAGCCCTGTGACCTACTGATGAAATGACAGTTGACAAGCCAAGTGGGCACCCTGACTTGTCAGGAGTTTCTGCTATGGCCATTGGTGGGCGCCATTCAGCATCCACCCTCCATTCTTTTGGTTCAGCATCTGGATTTCCTTTTCAGGAATTAATTCTTCCCCACTGTGTATAATCTTGGTGGGGATGTCAATCAGGGGACCCACTAATTATCCCTCAGGCCAAGGGGTAGGCATGGGGCTTACACCAAGCCAACTGAGCTCTTGTTTCCAAGGCTTTGAATCTTGGATGGAGAAGTCTGTCGGAACTTACCCAGCACAGCAGTAGCATGCTAGGAAGACTCAATTCTGTCCACCTGGACCTCCAGAGCTTTCTCAATTTCTGTCCTTCACCAAGCCTGGTTCTGCACACTTCCTGTTGATCCTCTGACCTACTGGATATCCTTCCAATAAAATCCTTTTGTTTTGACTTAGCCAAAATCAGTCGTCTGTTGCTTGCAAAAAAAGAATATTAACTAATATAGATGTCTAGCTTATGGACCTATCTGAGGATTTCTAGGCCCAACAAAGCCCTACGATTCTAGATGATTCTAAAACTGATACTATGCATAGGAGCCTATTCTCTGTAAAAGTCTCCTCTTCCTCCATGGTCAGGAATAAAGAGTAAGAAAAACAAAATGAGAAAGAGAGAGAAAGGAACTAGCAAGCCTCAGAATAACTCTACAGTGGTGACATTAATACTGGCTCTAAATGTCACATTCAGGAATTGGAGAGACAGAGACAGAAAAGGGGAAAGAGTAATGGGCTTTTATAAGTGTTATTTTTATATAATAAAATGCACAAATCGTGAGCGTACAGTTCAATGGGTGTAACAACCATGTCAAACTATGATACAGAACATCATCTCATTCTACAAAGTTCCATCATGTCCCCTTCCAGCTGACCCCTCCCCACTCCCATAGGCAAACACTGTTCTGATTTCCATGACCCCAGCCTAATTTTTCCTGTTCTAGAACATCATGTAAATTGAACCAAATGGAATGTCTGATTATTTTGGTCAACATAATGTTCTGAGATTCATCTAGGTTTTTGTACATATCAGTAGGGTGTTCTTTTTTCCTGCTGAGTAATACTCCATTGTATGAATGTACTACAGTTTGTTTACTCAGTGTCCTGTTGATGGATATTTGGGTTGTTTCCAGCTTTTGGGGTTATTAGGAAAACAGCTGCTATGAACATTCTTAAACAGATTTTTTTTATGGACGTATGACTGCTTTCATTTCTCTTGAATAAATGAATTTTTATTAAATGCTGAAGAAGCTTTCTTATTATAATACCTTTCAGGGAAACAATAATATACTTTCTGCAGGAGGAACAGAAAATGCCTATTTTTCTTTTAGGAGACGGTTGGTTCATAGATGCCATTCTATTAACCCCAGGCTCCCTCTCCAGTAGCTTCATTCTTTCCATCTGCACACACCCTCGTTTCTCTACCATTCTAAACAAACCTTTCTCTCTCTCCTTAAACTAGCAAACACTCTCAAAAGGCCTTTTTTCACGGAAATTTTTAAAAATTCCCAGCTGTGTTCCCAACAGCCCATGATGGTTTTATTTTCCCACTTCTCATTCTCTCTTTGACCTCTTGCAGTGCTCGGTTATGTTGACCAGTGCTAGCTCACTCTCTCTATCTTGCTTTTTTAAGAAAAGTTACATTTTAATTACTCAGTTTAAATTATTCATTTTAATTTACTCAGTGAAAACAGGTACCCAAAGACTGGTCTTAAATCCTCACACCTGTACAAATCCTTCTCTTGGCTTCCATACACATTGACAGTAGAGATTCCATAGCCAGACTGGGGGTTTGAACCTGGCTCTGTCCCATGCTAGCTAGGTGACGCTGGACAAATATTTAACCACTCTGTACCTCTGTTTCTTCTGGAAAATGAGGCCGATAATAGGACCCATCTCACAGGGTTGTTGTGAGAATTAAATGAGCTAGCACTTACAACTGTGCCTGCTATGTCCTAAGTGCTCAATAAAGACAAGCAGTTTCTACTCTCTCATTTGATCCTCACTGTGATGGTTAATAAGAGAACTTTATAAAGCATGGCGGATTTCATTAATACAAGAGATGGCACCATGGCATCACACCACCTTCCCTTTGCAACCTTCTTTAATGGCTGAGCCTCCTCCCCGTTTCTTTAATGTAGACATACTGCAAAGCTACCTCCTTGATATCACTGTCCTTATGATTCTCTACTCTCTTGAAGGTCTAATCATCGTGGGGGCTTTGATTATCACACCAAGGCCAATGACTTCAAATAGAGGTCGACAATCCTTACATTTCAGCATCTCATCCCCAACTTTCTGCTTGGCGTCTTACTACCATTCATTCAAACTCGACATGTATAAAACCCAAATCATTGTTTTGTTCTCACAGAGAGGTTGCCTTTGGGATTTCTCTTTGTCCTTAATGATATACTCACAGACCAAATACATATGGCCTAGTCTTGTCATGTATTCCTAGGTGTGTGTAAGAAAGCCTGAGAACAGATCTTGTTAGGGTATTACTGGAATACTCTTGTTTCCCTAAGGCCTGTCCTATCCACTTGGAAAGGTCCATAAAGACTACAGACTATGCAGGAGGGATGGGCTGCAGGGGTGAGCATTCCAGGTACCTGGGAATGAAGCTGCTGCATTAAAACATGAGCATCCAATCCCAGATCCAGCAGTACTTGGTCCCAAGCCTTCCCACATCATGTCCTACAGTTGTGATAATACTGTGAGTGTTTTTTTACCTGGCAGTCTTGCCCCATGCCTGAACATGGTGTCCAAGCCAGGGCAAACTGCTGGGCCAGCAGAGGAAGCAGCCACATACATGGGCCTCTGGGCGCCTGGGTGTCATCATTCCATCTTTGCGCCTCAGCTTTACTCAAGGGGAAGAACTTAATCTAAATAGCATAGGCCCCTGTGCCTGGAAGAGGCTGTGTGGCACCTTTAATATTCCCTTGAGCAAAATCTACTAGTCTTGCAAGCAGCCCAATCAAAGTCACCTGGATGTCTAAGGAAGACATTTGGGGGATTCTTTTATTTTTTTAAAATGATTTTATTTATTTATTCATGAGAGACACACAGAGAGAGGCAGAGGGAGAAGCAGGTTCCCCTCAGGAAGCCTGATGTGGGACTCAATCCCAGAATTCCAGGATCACACCCTGGGCTGAAGGCAGACGCTCAATCACTGAGCCAACCAGGCGTCCCGTTTGGGAGATTCTATTGCAACTTTCTGCCTGGGCTAGTCATTAGGGCAGGTCACAGATATTCCATTTCTCCTCTTTTCAGCACACGGTGGAGCAGCATCTCCCTGCTGCCCTTGAAGTGTGGTGGGACAGGCAACTTCCTTTGGCCAATGAGATGTAAGCAGAATCATCAGGGTTAACCGCTTCTGGAAGAAGCTTTAAGGATCCATGTGTGATTCACTTGTTCCCTGTCACCGCCCCCCTGGGAGCATGACAGGCAGCCTCGACCAGCCTGAGGCCCCAGAGGAGCAGGACACATACCACAGTCCACATGTAGCAAGAGCAAGAGACAAACTTTGATTCGTTAAGTCATTAAGACTTGGGGCCTCTTTGTTACTGCCACCTAATCTAGTCAATCCTGACCCATACCGCGGCCCCATTCATATAACCAGTCGGCAACCTCCAACTCAGCCTCACCTCTGCTTAGTTCAGCCCCCAGGGCCACAAAGTCCACTTACACTACCCACACACAAAGCTGTCTCCTGATTCATGGATTAAGACTGATACTGCTGCTGGGCAGCCCACAGCACCCCAGCCAAACTCTGGTCTCTGTGTTGCCCAACCCCAGCACCCTAGGCATGAAAGCAGGTACCATGTTCCCCACTGTCAGCATCTAAACAAGAGTCTTCCTTTTAAGGCAGCCCACGCTAGCTACGCTGGCAGCGTAATTTATTGCCCAAAATGGTTCTGAGAGTGAAAGGGGACTGGGCAACAGGCATAAAACCCTTGCTGTCCTGGGCACACAGGGACACACGAGGACCCTAATGCTGGCGCCATCATCTTTACAGTCTCAGGTCTAGGGGCATGAGAAAAATTCCAAGAGGCATTATCTAAGGATAGATCGCCATATCCAGGAAATGTGATTAAAGGCCTAAGACAAGACATATGGTAAAATTAATGTGTTTATCAGAGTGTACTCTGCTTTTACCATCCTATGTGGCACTGGACTGAGTGAGTGCAGCTGTTTCCCTAAGCAGGCACATGCGAATAGCAGTAGACATCCAAACAAAACCAAGAGCCCAATGCAAAATCCAGCCATGAAGTCTGAATACCCTGCAGAATCATTAACAGCTTCTTCCCCCTGCAAGTCAGCCGGGGAGTCATTTAAGAGGAAGGACAAAATCAAGAAAACAATCTTAGTAGCAAAAAGAATTAGGAAACAAAGTCAAAGTCAATGCAGTTTCAGGGATCGTGAGCTCCACCTCTCCCAGGCACCTGAGACATATTAATGTCAGTAAATATTTTCAAAGAATGCCAAATCTTTCAGATAGAGTTACGCATGGTAGAAAATAGCTGTTTCCTCTAATCTGCTGTTATTCCACATTTTCCTTTACTTTGCAAAACACCATGATTCCTTTCTTAAAAAAGATTTTATTTATTTATTCATGAGAGACCCAGAGAGAGAGGCAGAGACAGGGGGAGAAGCAGGCTCCCTACAAGGAGCCCAATGTGGGACTCGATCCCGGATCCCGGGATCAGGACCTGAGCCAAAGGCAGACGCTCAACTGCTGAGCCATCCAGGCATCCCAGCATGATTCTAACTGGTTCATTCAACATCCTTGTGGCTTATGGCCAAGAAGTATGTAACAATTTTTGAAGAATCTGTTCTTCTGTGTCCCAGTCCCCACTTGAACATTGGGGTTTTATCACTCACAACCAAGACTTCTAATTAATATATCTACCAAGGAATAGTGCTATATAATGTGACTTCAAATAGTTCCTGACAATCTGGGAAAGAGAGGGTGGGTATATATAAAAAGATTGACCGTGAGCTGGTAACTGAAGCTATTTGAAATTAAGTGATAAGTATAAGGAGCTTATTTTTTTTAATAATAAATTTATTTTTTATTGGTGTTCAATTTACCAACATATAGAATAACACCCAGTGCTATAAGAACTATTCTTTCCGGGCAGCCCCAGTGGCGCAGGGGTTTAGTGCCGCCTGCAGCCCGGGGCGTGATCTTGGAGACCCTGGATCGAGTCCCACGTCAGGCTCTCTGTATGGAGCCTGCTTCTCCCTCTGCCTGTATCTCTGCCTCTCATTCTCTCTCTGTGTCTCTATGAATAAATAAATAAAAAATCTTTAAAAAATATTTAAAAAAAGAACTATTCTTTCTATCTCTACATATGTTAAAGCAAGTGTTAAAAAAAAAAAAAAAAAAAAAACCCTAGCAGGCCTCACACTTAAAGTCCAGCACAAATCATGGCAAACCAAAGAACATTAGAGGTGGAATCAAACATGAACCAGACAATAGCAGACACTCAGAGCAGATCTGCAACACATGAAAACTTTAGCCCAAGAGTTCTTTGCACTACATGGGGCTTTTGCTACTAGACCTGAATCTATGAGGGCCTGACCGCATCAGGGGGACATAGACAACCCTGGCTGGCAGATCGCCACCCCAAACTGTGCAGAGAAGGTCCAGCAGGGTGCTTCAGCTCCAGGCCAAACAATGGAGTACACATTTCCCTGCTGGAAGAATTTGACCTTCCTCCCAGCTCATCACAATAAAGCAGCGATTATCCACAACCAGCAAGAAAGCAAGGGTGTGGCTCAGACAAGGGACTGGGCTACTTCGGCTACTTCGCCTCTAAAGTTCCCTGACAACTACTGTTGTTCTGATGCAACAATATATCTCACAGTTTATAAACACAGCCATGGGTCTGTATCCTAATTTAGGCTAGAGCCATCATCACTTTTGGGATCTTGCCTTCCCCTTGGACGAGAGGTTCTTCACCCCAGCTACCCGTTAAGAGTCACTTGGATCTTTAGAAAACTCCAGATGCTCAGGCTGCAGCCTAGATCAGTGAAATCATAATCTCTGGGAGTGGGGGACCCAGGTCTCAGTATTTCTGGAAGGCTCCTCAATGATTCCAATGAGCTGCGAGGGCTAAGAACCATTGCCTCAGGTAGACCTAGATCCATCCGATGCTCACTCACTATTAATCTGTGCCTCACTTCTCTGGGGATTCCCAGCTACTGGTCAGACCACTCTCCCACTTTCTGATTTACTTCTGTGAGCAGATCTCAATCAATCCAGAACCTAGCTCCTTCCTCTTTCTAGTAGTTTCCTAGGGCTTTATGACAAAATACACAAATTCAGTGGCCTGAAACAACAGAAATACACTCTCATAAATTTAGTTGTAGAGGCCAGAAGCCCAAAAGCCAGATGTTGGCAAGTCACGCTCTATGCCAGGATCCTTTATTGCCTCTTCTAACTTCTGGTGGTTGCCGGCAATCCTTGATGTTACTTGATGCGTGGACACATTACTCAAATCTCTCCCTTCATTGCCACTTGGCATTCTCCCTGTAAGTCTGTGTCCTTTCTTCTTTTCTTATAAGATCCTCATCTTATAGAGAGTTCCTATATGCTCTTCACCCAGTTTCCTCTAATATTAATTCCTATAAAACCATGGTACACCTATAAAAACTAAGACATCAGGGACTCCTGGGTGGCTCAGCAGTTGGGCGTCTGCCTTTGGCTCAGGGCATGATTCTGGGGTCCCGGGATCAAGTCCCGTGTCGGGCTCTCTGCATGGAGCCTGCTTCTCCCTCTGCCTGTGTCTCTGCCTCTCTCTCTCTCTGTGTCTCTCATGAATAAATAAATAGAATCTTAAAAAAAAAAACTAAGAAATTAATACCAGTGTAATACTGTTGACTTCACTCTATACGTCATGCATTTTCACCAGGTATTTCACCAATACCCTTTTCCTGTTCTGGGATCCAAATCAGGGTATCAGTTTCCATTTTACACGATACTTTTCAGAATAAACAGGGTCACAGCTGAGCTCTGATTCCCAGCATCAATACTTCACTTCCGGCCACCTTCTTGAGCTTATCCTCCAGGCTCTCAGCCAGCCTCACGTTTGCATTCGCCTAACCCCATGTTTCATCTCTTCTTCCTTCCTTTTTGGATCTGGTTACCCCAATTCTTTAGTCAAGTTAGTGCTTAATGGTTTTTTTTTTTTATAAATTTTTATTTATTTATGATAGTCACACAGAGAGAGAGAGAGAGAGGCAGAGACACAGGCAGAGGGAGAAGCAGGCTCCATGCCGGGAGCCCGACGTGGGATTCGATCCCGGGTCTCCAGGATCACGCCCTGGGCCAAAGGCAGGCGCCAAACCGCTGCGCCACCCAGGGATCCCAAGTGCTTAATGGTTTTGTGGTCATGGGACCACTTTGAGAATCCGAGAGATGCTACAGACTCTCCTCTGAAGAAAATGCACAGACAAAAAAACATTTTGAATCCAACTTCAGAGCAGGTATCAATGCCTCTATCCTCTTTCCCCAGGGTCCCCACCAAGACATGACTCTCCAGAGTTTGGCTTCCCCAGGCATTGATTTTATAATGAAATCACTAGCAAGCCCTCTCCCGAGACAATTTCTCCAGCTCCCAGGCATGGCAGCAGCACTTTGCACTCTGGATTTTGGCCAATACCAGGTGTCTTGGCCACTGCCTTGGGCCAGCAATGGACACTGAGGGTGGCTGGACTCCCCCATGCGGCCAACTTGACTGCCAGTACCTAACCCCATAAGTTGTGGCCCATTACCAATTTGTAGCCCACTTTCTCTGTGATGGAAGGAATACCCCAGAATTTAACACTTTTCAGTTCAGAAGGCATGTTATCACCTGGGTTTCAACTAAGAAAAGTGACTCTGGGATCCAGGGCAGTATTACCAAATTCTATCAAAATCAGACCTGCTGCCATTTTGAAATAGCAGAACCCTGGTACCAAAGACAATGCCTGCCTACGGCATCTCATCTTTGGAAACACATGTGAAGCCCCCCTACTCCCAACACACGCATGAAAGCCAAACAACTGGCAACTCTACAACCCCACACATCTTCTGAAGCTGCCACACAGGCCCTGGAGCAGGTGCCAAGGCAAAGCAAGACTGTCCCCACTCAATCCTCGCAACCTTGGCTTGAACCTCTCGCTACCCCAAGCACCTCAAACACTGTTCTGTCCCACTCAGTCATCCTCAGATGCTGCTCCTTTATGGCAATGCCTCATCTGTTGGACTGGTGGTCCAAACGTCATCTGAGCCAAACTACCTGCAGGCTCTCCTGTGTCCTGGGATCACATTCCCTATTGCCTCTCAAATCAGAAGCACACCAATTCCTCCAGCATCAGGCAAAAGGAGTGGGGTTGGGGAACAGACAAGAATAATTCCTCCGGACAGGGCTGTGTCTAGTCTTACCTTCTGCAAACGGTTCCCACTCATAAAAGCGGCCCATGAATGGCTTGTTGTTATAGGATGCGCACTGGACCTCCCGGATACTTCTACTGCTTTCTGGACACACCTAATAAAGCAGATATTAAATATGCGGTTAGTGTCTGCATCTTTTTAGAGCCCCAGTCCCCTCCCAGGAGACCTTCCCAACTTTAAACGCCAGTCCTCCTCTACAAAAACCCGCGTTTCTAAAGCTGTGCTGATCACCTGCATCGAAAATTTAAAATGCAGATCCTGAGACTTCATTCCAAGCTTACTAAATCAGAATCTTTGGAAGGACACTAAAATTTTAACAAGCTCCCCGGGTTAAGCTTTTGCACCATAATTTGAAAACCACTAACCGAAACCTTCTGCTCCTGACAAATTGGTCTGCTTGACTCCCCCACAAAGGCCATCCATTTATTTCCATCTGTTTGACTCTGTTCGTGCCATTTCTGTACATGGGATAATATTCCTGGCAACCATGTACAGAATCCTTACCATGTGCAGGTACTACTTTAAACATGTTACACTTATTAATGCATTTAATCCTCACAGTGGCAGTGAGGTCAATCTGATAGTTTTGCAGATTTTTCACAGATAAGCAAACTGAGGCGGAGAGGAAGGAACCACACTGCCAGTGAGGGCAGAGGCTAGATTTAAGGCTAAGGGGTCTGCACCTCAGTGTCCTTTCCATCTGGTCTAGATTCTCTCCACCCAATGCCACAGTTCCCAACCTTTAGCATGCAAAAGAACCACCCAGAGATCTCAGGGGAGATGCAAAGTCCTGGGTCTCTCCCCCAAAGATGGTCAGACAGTAAGTCTGGGATGAGGTCCAGGAATCTCTATTTTATCAAATTATCCAGGTAACTCTGAAATACTAGACTACTCAAAGAAAATATCCAGTTCCTTTGTGGTTTATTTCTTTCTTATTTATAAATGGTAAATATAAGCAAAGTGTGACATGAAATAAATAAATGTGAAATATAATAAGATCAGAACCTCTCATTCAAATGATGGATAAAGCATGATCTAGATTTCAAAGCCTGAGTACACTCTTATTTAAGTGTTTGTGGGTGTGGGTGTGTGTGTTTTAATAATTGGAGGGAAAGGAATATGACCTCTTATATATTAAAAGCCCTGTGTGTAAGAAGTCTCTGGGATAAACTGCTAATAAGGTAGTTCAAAGTGCTGAAGATTTAGAAATAAATCTACTGTTTGTATCAGAAACACGTCTTTTGAAGAGGAGGGAATGAAGGGAGGAATAAAACCAGGTGGAAGGAAGAGCATCTCTTGCTCTCTTGATACAGGACAGTCAAGAGACGCTGCACCCCAGCATAAACACCGGGGTGGTCATAACCCTGCTGCAGCCTGAGCCAAACCATATGGAGCAAGAAGCCACGTGAAGTGGAATGTGGTAGAAACTGGTAGGGAAAAAAGGGTCCCGGTAGATGGATAGGGTGGGCTGAGCTCTGACAGTCAGTGAGAAGCCAACAGGCTGGGGAAGGCTGTCTCCTTAAGCTCTGGAAGCCAGGCTGCTGGAACATGCCTCCCCCACCCCACCCGCTCCAAAAGCAGATCCATGTAGGTGTCCAGCAACACCAGCTGTCTCCATGAAGGATTTGGCACTGCGATGTTTCTGACAGCCCTTAGGCCAGAGCCAGAGTTCAACAAGGATGTGATCAGTTGGGTGATTTGGGAGAAGTCACCATCCACGCAAAGAGAAAGAATCACTAAGTAGTTTGTTAAAAATTAAAAAAATAAAAAGATTCTCTTGGAGCATCTGGGTGGCTCCGTTGGCTGAGCATCTCACTCTTCATTTCAGCTCAGGTCACCATCTCAGAGTTGTGCTGAGTGTGGAGACCGCTTGAGAGTCTCTCCTCCTCCTCCAACTTGCTCTCTCTCTCTTTCTTTCAAATAAATAAATAAAACTTTAAAAAGTATATATTCTCAGGCCTCATCCCAGTGGGAGGGTAGGGAAACTGCTCAGGAATATATGTTTGAAGAAATCCTCTGCTGATCCTGGCGCAGGCAGCTCAGCACTGGATCGCAGAAGCAATGAAAAGCCACGCTCGAGCCTCAACCTTACTCTGTGCTCTTAACATGCAATCACAGAGTTAGAGCAGTGACAATCAAATCCAACCCCTTAATTTACAGATGAGGACACTGAGGCCTGGACAAGTGGCACAGCTCACCAGAGGTCACAGTGACAGAGGGACAGAGCCCAGGGCACTGACCACCCACTCTGGCCAGAATCAGAAACTAGAGATTAGCTACTGGGTTGCATTTTCTCATAATGGGAACAGACCAGAACAAGTGGGCAAGCGTCCTGTTCCTCAAATAACCACACCCATGTAAAGCCAAGCTGCTCGGCAGTGAGGCTCCAGCTAGAAGCCACCCTTAATTAGTCTGGTGGCAGTTATCAGAACTGGAAGCTACTGACCACAAAAACAGCCAGTCTGCTTAACCCCTTTCTCTTCCATCAGCAAAATATGCCAATATTTTGGGTACAAGGGTACAGGGTACAAGGCTGGACCATGTACCAAAGCATCTGTAGAATCATTTTGAATAGTTCACTACTTGATGATATAAATGTATATTTCGTGACATGGGAAGCAGTCTGCAACCCATTAAGGAAAAAAAAAAGTGCTAAATGATTATGTGTGTGTGTGTACGTGCACATGTATGTGTGCACATAGAGAAAGAGAGGTTAAAAGCATCTCTGCAAGGTGGGTTATAGATTTTTTTTTCTTTTTACAAAGAAAATAAAGCTTTTGGTTTATTACATTGTCTAATTTGTTGGCAGTAAATATGTAATAAAAATGTATCATTACTGAGCCCTTCCCAACACTTTGGCCCTTTGCCAGCTTTACATGTGCTTGTAGTTTATAATCCTATGGTACATTTTAATGCTCCACTAATGCTCTTACTACATCCATATGTAGTATGGATCCATATGCATGATGGGTCATTCAGGGCACCCTGTCCCAGGTCACCAACAAGTTCTTTATTTATCCGAGGATGGCCTGGTCACCTCCCTGAGGCAGGGAAGCTTCCTGTGGCATCAGATCCGCAGTGGGGGGGTCAGGTGCTGAGATGGCAAATCCACCTCCAGTTGCCCAAGGGCAGCTGAGCCTAGCATGTTCCTATGGTATCCAGCACGTGGTGAGCATGGGAAGATGCAGCAGGGGATGACCAGGTGTCCTGGCATGGCCCTGTGTGTTACCCCCGCAAAGACTCACATGACACCCAGTGAGCTGCCAGTTAGAGGGTAGGAGAGGGACTGGGCCAGAGAAATGCAAGGCTCACAGGGGTGAGATGTAAACATGGGTTACTGAGATAAAATTATAGTAAAGGTGAAGAATGCAGAAGCCTGAAGTGATGATGTTAAGAACAGCTAACTTTTGGGGAACCTGGGTGGCCCAGTGGTTGAGCATCTGTCTGGCCCAGGGTGTGATCCCAAATCCTGGGATCAAGTCCTATATCAGGCTCCCTTCAGGGAGCCTGCTTCTCCCTCTGCCTGTGTCTCTGCCTCTCTCTGTGTCTCTCATGAATAAATAAATAAAATCTTAAAAAAAAAAAGAAAAGAAAAGAACAGCTAACTTTTACTGAGCAGTTGCTGAATGCCAAGCATGCCACCACATACACGCTCCTATATATCCTCACAACTATTATGCTCATTTTCTAGATGAGGAAGCCAAGGCAGCAAAAAGTTAAGTGAGCTGCCCAAAGTCATGGCTAAGAAACAACGAAGTCAGGATTTGAACCCAGACTCTTTGGATCTAGAACCCATGCCAGTAACCACCATACCATGGTGCCCCCCTCAAGACGGGGTGGACAGCAAAGCTGATTTGTCATGGGGCCTTAACCCCTGGCCTAAGGAGTCCTAGAGGCCAAGGCTGGGTTTAGCCTCTGAGGCCTGGTGCAGTGGCCTCAGCTGTAAAGATCTGGCAATTGTGGATTGAGGAGGACGAAAACCAAGCAGGGCCAGGGAAATTCTGTTTCACGTCTTTTGTGGGTTACATCTGTTTGTACTTGTCATACTATTATCGGTCTATAATCTCCTCTCATTTTAACAGACTCTCTGAAGTTAAAACTTCCAGGTTACGGATCATTTTACATTTGTTACATTTTAAGTGGGCTGTTTCCTGATGCCACAGACTGAGTCACCCTCACCTTATCAGTAACTCTCTAGTTCACACTGTGAGTTGGCTTTGGGCAGATTTCCTGCAGACACTAATCCTTTCCATGGGCACAGATTCTTGAAATCTTCAGGCCAGAAAAGTAGGACAGGGAAAAAGCTGTGTAGATAGAGATCAGGCTCATGAAGGATGGGGCTAGCAAAGACCAGAGCTTTATTGCCATGTAATGCCTCTGGGAGATAACCTCCCTTTCAAATGACTTCCTTCCATCCAAAAGAGGGAGGGATGTTTCCACTAGTCTCTTATGGGAAAAGAAATAAAGATGTACTTTAATATAATGAGCCAAATCCTTGTAAAGCACTTCAGACCTTATCCAAAGCTCCATCGAGACAACTGCCTAGGGTTGCTATGAGTTACAAGGAGTATTATGGAAACTTGGGCTATGTTCCGAGAGAGAGACCCCAGTTAATCTATGATGACAACTGCCTGCACCTCTTCATTGCTCAAGAGTTCATTCTTGGTGATTGCATACTTACCTCTTGATTACTTAATTACTTTCAGTTCCTCAGTCGACTGAAGGGCATCATCCTCAAGTACCAAGGAACATGACTTTGAAGCCTGCCTGTGTCAGACATGCATTTTTTTTTTTTTTTTTTTTTTTACCCTTTGCATTGCTCTAGATTCACTCAAAACACCAGCTACCAGCAAACAACATGTGATACATTTAACATCCCTTCACTGCCATGAGAAAGTGGCTGTGTGGTCTTGGGCAAAGCACTTCATTTCTCTAAACCCAAATTACTGCATTTCGGTAGCAAGCCCTGCAGCACTCCCACCCAGCAGGGGTTTTTGTGAAGATCAACTTAGTAATACGCCAATATATCTGGCTCATAATAATGCTCAGTAAATAGTAGCTGAACTGGAATCTAACTGGACGTCAAAGATGACTCCAGCAGTTCCAGAAGCTTCAAGCGCCTGACAGGTAGGTGTTCTGAGCAAACGTTCCCCTCTCTCTTCCCCAGCTGGAAAAAGGTGTTTTGGTTCCCAGCTGCAGAAAAATGCAACCATGGATCAAAATTTCTTACAAATTATCCAGCACATTTTTCAAATATGTTTCATATCTGCTTTCTCAAGTCACTTGGAACAAATTCAACCTCACAAAAACTCTTGCCACCTGCTACCACTTCTAGCATTCTCTAGATAGTCAGTTAATTGGTTTGTTCAGAAGAGCCAGGTGAAGGTTCTGGACTTAAAACAAAAAACAAAGTAACCCACCTACCCACCCCACCCCCCACTGCCAATACCTTGAGGTTTTCTTGCCCTCAAACACTTTTTTTCCATATCCAAGTTCATAACGTTCTCCTAGACAAATGTGTTTCTCTCTCATGCAATACATACATCAGAGACCCAGTGGATGTTAATATGACTAAGCCCATCTATTCAGCCAGGAAAACCACATATTTTTTAAGTACTCTGGATAAGCGTTCATACAAATCTAGGCCTATCCCAGGAGTGCTCTATGTCTGTAAGAAGATCTAAACAAGAACATCTTTTTTCTAACTAATCAGAAAGTATACAGCCAAATGTAAACTTTTTAAAACATTTAAAACTTCTGCTCCCCCCAGCAGCACATTTAGGGATCACATTAGGAAAAGCAGCCTCTTGACCCTCTGCTATCTGCTAGGACCGGGGGAGAAATGCCCTCAAAGGCAAATATTCCCTGTGCCCCTACTACTATGTGTCAGGTGTTGTGACTATGGAGGATACAGAGAAGAACCCCTCGTAATAGTCCCTTCCAGGAATGTCACAGGCCACAGGAGGAAAAATGCATCGGCCAAAACATGTAATGCAAAGAGAAAGATTTGGCAAACCGGGCACTAAATTTCTAATCTTGCAAAGCAAGGAGTTAACTGATCCACCCTAATGTTGATAAATCAAGAAAATAAAAATTGTTAACATGCTATGTGTAATTAAAAATATAACAGAAAATAAAAATGTGCCTAGCAGGGATCAGCAGTGGGAGGAAAGGGGGTCATCTCTTTATCTTTTGGAGTGAGAAGCTGACAAAGAGAATTTGATGTTGATGTATCAAGAAGCAGATGTATTAGCATGTGATCTGAGTCACGGAGAGAATGACCCGAGGAACAAAAAATCAAACATGACTGGTTGCAATTACATCTAGGGAGAGGGACTGGGAGATGAGGATATAGCTCTCTGCCACCATGATATTTCTTACTATTTGCATTACTTTTTATAATTAGAAGTGACGATTGTGAACAGCTCATGTGTGTGTGTGACTCAGACATATCTCAAGTATATGCAATATATTTATATATATGTAAACATTTATGCTAATACTAGTTAATATTGACATATTTAACAAATACCTTTACTATTTATATGTTTACATATATTCACATACATATTTCAATATGTATTTATGAAAGGCCACTGACAAAATAAGCAAAAGTCAATAAGTGAACTTTCTATGAGAAATTCCAAGTGGTCTGAGAAGATGGAAAGCAGAAATTGATGCAAAAAGCACTGACACCAGCACGTATTGCCCAGATAAGGAGGTGGGTGATAAACTTACACATCGCGCACCCAGTTAGATGGCCTGTCCATCCCACAACTGGCCCCACTGTTCAAGCAAGCTTCACACCTTACCGAATTGTTCAGAAATCTTGACCTGGCCTATTTGCTAAGATCCTTGTGAAAGCACAGTCTGGAGGTTGTTTGTCAGCTGCTCTTTCATTCAACAGGAGACTAGAAATGGGGTAGACGTAGAACCTGCCTCAAGAGAGCTCAGCTCTATTTGAGATGTGTCCAATATTTTCCCTTCATTTTCACTTACTTGTAACACCGAAACAACTCTACATGGACAAATCCATTGGCTGAAGCCAGTCCCACTCCAGGGAAATTTACTGGAGAGTCATTGATACCAGAACTCATCACATCGATGTTTGCTAAAAGCTGCTTTCAGCCCCAGGGGTTCCTCCCCATAACGTTAAGTGCACTCTGTCTAAACTCAAGATCACATCTCCTTTGGTGGTAAAATCATAACCCCCTCCCCACCCTGCACCAGCTGACTCACTCCAGCCTCCGTTCTCCAGAAAGAGCCAGAGTGTCAATGTGCCCTAGAGAGAAAGCACTGAATTCAGAGTGCTTAAGAGTAGAAAGTGGGGAGAGAGACATCTCGGCCTCCAGGACAGAGGGCATAAAGTGTCTTGGTTGTTAATGGACTTAGCAAATAATAATACAAAACCCCAGAAACAGCTAGTAGATCGGGCACCAGAGGGACTGCAATTTGTTGTTCTCCTTCCCCCGCATCCGTCAGCCTTATCAAGACTCCACTGCTTTTGCTTCCAACTCTCAGCCTTCCACGAACTTCCACGAAGAAGAAACCTATTTACTTGATTCCTCGAGCACTTATTATTTTTAGCCACACCTGAGAAAGTGCAGGGCTGTGGATAAACCACGGAGACCTCCCCATGCTGCCCCGTGCCTCCTGACAACGTACTTGGAGGAGAAGCCACCGCTCACAGGAGAAACATCTGGTTCCACCGAGACTGTCCCCAGAGAGCCCCTCTGATTCCCTCTCCCTAGAAAACCCTCCCCTTACCTGGACAGCCTGCACTTCTCCAGGACACCAAGCCAGGCTCATTTCTACTGTCCGGAGGACTTCAGAGTGCCTCACAGCAGTGCAGTGGTGCCCGTGCTCTATACCTGTCATGATCTGTTTATGAGTCTCTCCCACTGGACAGCACTTAGAGCCAGAGCTTGCTTTAATCTCAGCGTCCCTGACCCACAGCCTAACACCTGACCCCACCATCGATGTCAATGCTGTGTTTATGGAGTCAAGTAAGAACCCACACTAGCGAGTGACCTGGAGTGTTGTACCCGTAGACATCAAAGATTGGTGTCTGCTCTAAAAGACCATAAGAGGGCCCCCTGGGTGGCTCAGTGATTGAACATCTGCTTTCAGCTCAGGTCGTGATCCTGGGGTCCTGGGATCGAGTCCTGCATTGGGTTCCCCGCAGGGAGCCCTCTTCTCCCTCTGCCTGTGTCTCTGCCTCTCTCTCTGTGTCTCGCATGAATAAATAAATAAATCCATTAATAAATAAATAAAAGACCATAAGAGTCTCTATTTACACTGGGGCTTGTCACCTTAACTTCCTCACATACAATGTAAGCAAGAAAAAAACAGAACAAAAAAACCCTTCTTTATCTTTAAAGCCTACATGCAGAGGCCACGAGGACTGCATTTATTATTGATTTTATACTATTGATTTATACTATTTCATAGAGGCCATCTTACTAGGAGTCATAGTCCTAAAGTCACACTAGATGTTTAAAATTCCCAGATGACATCACAAAGTAGGGCTTCACATTAAACACGCACAGTGGAGGGTGTTAAAGCATTCACTGGCAGGAGCTTATCTCTGGTTTCACTTTCTCGTCACTTTACACCTGACCCAAGGGCGATTGCTTGGAAGCTACATCACAGCTGACATGTTGGGGCTCTCAGCAACCGTGTTTTATTACTGGGTGAAGGGAAAGGACCCTGAACCCCGGAGGACAAAAGGGGACTCTGAGCAAGTCTGATCACTTCAACCATAATTTCATGACCAAGTGCTTAGAAAGTGCCATGGGAGACTTTGCTCTGCTCCAAGCTCTGGAGGGGCAGGCAAGCCACATATGCCACGTTTACTCATCCAGGTCAACGTGCCATATTTCCTAATGTGTCAGCTCCTCATGTGCATGATCAACCCTGTGGAACAGGTGTTCTTACTCTCCCTGCCGCCCAGATGGTCCCAGGGAGTTCAGCGCCTTGCCCATGGAAATGGGGGCTCAAATCCAGCACAGCCTGCTTCCAAGCCTCCTGTTTCAGACCACCCTGCAACCTAACCTCCAATCAAACCAGTTGATTAGAATCACTTTCTGACTCTGTGCTGTGTTTTTGCAAGTTTCTCACGCATCGATCTCATGTATGAAAGTCAAGCCAGGCCCACGTGAAATCTCTGTATTTCGAGATGCTAAAGACCAAACTGCCCACTACAGCTGTGATTATTTAAAGTGGATAGAAGGAGGGATGCCTGGGTGGCTCAGTGGTTGAGAGTCTGCCTTTGGCTCAGGGCGTGATCCCGGGGTCCTGGGCTCCCTGCAGGGAGCCTATTTCTCCCTCTGCCTCTGTCTCTGCCTCTCTATGTGTCTCTCATGAATGAATGAATGAATGAATGAATGAATGAATGAATGAATAAATAAATATTTTTAAAAATGAAGTGGATAGGAGGAGGCCAGAGGGAAGGGAAGGAGGGGCCCTACTATCTAACAAGCATCACGGCACCTAAGACTCTGGCATAATCTTGCCTCCCTGTCTTTGACTAAGTGGTTTTCTTTTGCCCCCAAATGCCCTTTTCTCTCTTTCAGCCATTCTTTGAAACCCAGCTCAACTGTTCCCTCCTCAGTGGAGTCTTCTCCAACCCAGAGGCTTCCTGCTTGGTTCCCCCAAAGCTGCTCCCCCACCCCAAGTGCCCCAGCACTGGGTGCGATGACATCCAGGCTGCTGCACTGGGCACCTTCTCTGCCGCTGGACCACAAGGGTGTTGAGGGAGGGACTGTGACCAGTGATGAGATACTGCTCCGAGATCTGGAAGCCTGCAAAACCATTTTCCCTAATTCACATCACCCCTTATATGCACTAATCATTCATCTCACAACTGTGACCTCTACTGCGGGGGTAGTCTTAGAAAGTGGGGTATTCCATCAAGAACTTGGGGGGGATCTCCCAGGCCCTTGGTGTAAGGAACAGTGTTCTGAAATCAGGGTATGCTTCCAACCTGCCCCGGCCTACCTCCCCTTCTTTCTCTTCTCCCAGATAGGAACTGGGAGAGATCTCTAAAGGCATGTATTTCTTTTACCTCATTGGAGGAGACATAAGTGATAACCTGGATACCCTATTAGACAAATATGATTTTTCACAATACTGCCCTTCACTTCTTTCCCCTTGGAGTAGGAAGAGGTACACAATTTGGAGATTCAGGTTATCTCTTCATGTTCCCCACTGAGGGGGTGGGAGGGACAGGTAAATGTCTACATGAGGTCATCCACACTAAGGTGCCAGAGCACATGGGTCCATGCAGGAAGTGTGCAAGACCCAGGACAGCAGGACTGAAATGGCTGTCTTCAGAAAGGCCTGCTTACAAGATTGGTCCTTGGCTGGCATCTGGGAACTCGGATTTCCTAAGGGTTTCCATCACTCCCGAAGTGATGAGAGTGACTTGCTGTGCCCAAACTATTTGCATTAGCAATACAGTTTATGTTGAACACCTGCTTTCTTACTGGGAGTCTGGAATTTTGGTATGTGGCAGGCAGAGGGGGCCTGTGACCAGCCCCCAATAAAACACTTGGGCACAGAGTCTCTAATGAGCTGTCCTCGTAGACAACACTTCACACGTGTTGTCACAACTCATTGCTGGGAGAATGAAGCACCCCCTGTGAGACTCCACTAGGAGAGGAGTCCTGGAAGCGTGTGTCTGGTTTCCTCTAGATTTTACCTCACGTGCCTTTCTCTTTGCTGATATTTCTCTGTACCCTTTTGTTGTAATAAATCACAGCTGTTGAGTCCTCCCAACAAATCATCAAACCTAGCAGAGGTCTGAGGGACCCCTAACACAGAGAGTTTTAAGGTGTTCGTGGGGGAGAGGGGTAGGCCCAAGTGCCAAGAAGCCATGGGCTTATAAAAAGAAGATAGGCAGTAATGGGACCTCTACGGAATGACATGTCTCAATAAGGTAAGTGGATGGGACTTGGGATGATGGGGTGTGCTGGGGAGGACACTGTGTGAAATGTTACAGCCAAGAGAAGGGAACTAAAGCTGTATAATCCTTTGTCGACATTCACCTCCCCATCCTGGGCTTGAGATGTGACTTTGCTAGCTGTCAAATGATGGCAGACATCATAAATTCACAAGAATTTTCTAAAATTCCTCACAATTTTGTGTCCTTAGTAGTGGAGTCATCCCAGCCCCCAGAGAAGCCACAATATCTACACTGGAGAGAGGCGGCCCTGCTGTCAGTAGCACAGACCTGGCAAAATGCTCACACTTGAAAATTGTAGGTGAAGCGAGAGAAATACTAAGTAGATCTCAGGTTCAGTACATCAAATGCCTTCTCACTTTTTCATTCTCTTTATGGTTTATGTGATCTTCAAAATTAAGAAACATACTAGTTAGTCCATGAGAGAATGTGTTCTACATTAGAAATGAATTCATTTAATTTATTTGTTCTAAAGATTTTAAGTTTTTAAGAGAGACATAGAGTGAGGGAGGGGCAGAGGAGAATCTTTTTTTTTTAATTTTTTTTAAAATTTATTTATGATTGTCACACAGAAAGAGAGAGAGAATGAGGCAGAGACACAGGCAGAGGGAGAAGCAGGCTCCATGCACCAGGAGCCCGACGTGGGATTCGATCCCGGGTCTCCAGGATCGCGCCCTGGGCCAAAGGCAGGCGCCAAACCGCTGCGCCACCCAGGGATCCCTGGGGAGAGAGAATCTTAAGCAGGCTCCGTGGCCAGCGTGGAGCCCATCACAGAGCCACGGGCTCAGTCTCACGACCTTGAGATCGTAACCTGAGTTGGAACCAAGAGTTGGATGCTTAACCAACTGAGCCACCCAGGCAACCCCTGAATTCGTTGCATTTTTAATTTTTTAAAAGATTTTATTTATTTATTCATGAGACACCAGAGAGAGAAAGGCAGACACAGGCAGAGGGAGAAGCAGGCTCCATGTGAGGAGCCCGATGTGGGACTCGATCCCGGGTCTCTAGGACCACACCCTGGGCCAAAGGCAGACGCTCAACAGCTGAGCCACCAGGCATCCCATTATTTTAAAAGGATAGTAATGATATTCAAGGACAGGGACCATGTATGATCACGGACACAAGTATTTCTTTTTGTTATAAAGCCCTGTCTTAACATCTCCTCATTTGATCCTCTTAATGACCCTACAAGACAGATAATACAACTCTTCTTTTATCTTCTATAGCACCTGTTCTGTTACAAGGCAGTGATGCTTAATAAAGACTTAATGGTTGACTGATTAGCGATGGTTTTAGAAAAATCACTGCTGTACAAAAATTAATAATTCCTGAAGTCTGTCAGTGGAAGAACAGGCTACAGAGCAATCCAGGCATTCAGAGGAATTATTAAAATCACAAATTAAGTCATTTCTATGGACTCTATAGCAGGAAATATATTTTTAATGAGGAAATTGAAGCTAATATGTAACAGCTGTCCTGTTGCCCAGTAACGGAATATTAAGGCAGATTAAATTATTAATTAAAAATATAGCAACTTGGAAATTTAATCTTTGGACATTCTCTTATTTCTTTCTCCTTTACACAGTCTTTAAGCTGATATTTAAAACACACACACACACACACACATTTGGTCACCTCATGTAGTTTCCATTTATAATTTTCCTTGCTACTGCTTAGCAATGGAACCTTCAGCAAGTTATTCACTATCAGACTTTTTCATCAATAATATCCCAAGTGCTCATGCCAGGAACGGCAGGAGACTGGAACATGTTGATGCTAGTCACACCTGCCCCCCTCCCAACTCCCACTTCTTGAAGCACCACCACCTTAGGCCCTAAATTAGCCAAACTGCCCTTGACCAACACCAACCCAGGCACAAAGGATAAATATTGTTGATAAAAAGCCACTGAGAATGTGGAGGTGGTCTGATACGCAGCAAAAGGGACTGTCAAATAGACATGACCAACAGCCACATGAGAAAATGCTCTGCATCACTGGCCATCAGGGAAATACAAATCAAAACCACAATGAGATCCCACCTCACACCAGTGAGAATGGGGAAAATTAACAAGGCAGGAAACCACAAATGTTGGAGAGGATGCGGAGAAAGGGGAACCCTCCTGCACTGTTGGTGGGAATGTGAACTGGTGCAGACACTCTGGAAAACTGTGCAGAGTTTCCTCAAAGAGTTAAAAATAGATCTGCCCTATGACCCAGCAATTGCACTGCTGGGGATTTACCCCAAAGATACAGATGCAGTGAAACACTGGGACACCTGCACCCCGATGTTTCTAGCAGCAATGTCCACAATAGCCAAACTGTGGAAGGAGCCTCGGTGTCCATCGACAGATGATGGATAAAGAAGCTGTGGTCTATGTATACAGTGGAATATTCCTCAGCCATCAGGAACGACAAATACCTACCATTTGCTTCGACGTGGATGGAACTGGAGGGTATTATGCTGAGTGAAGTAAGTCAATTGGAGGACAAAGATTATATGGTCTCATTCATTTGGGGAATATAAAAAATAGTGAAAGGGAATAAAGGGGAAGGGAGAAAAAAATGAGTGGGAAATATCAGAGAGGGAGACGGAACATGAGAGACTCCTAACTCTGGGAAACGAAGTAGGGGGTGGTGGAAGGGGAGGTGGGCGGGGGGTGGGGGTGACTGAGGTGGGCACTGACGGGATGAGCACTGGGTGTTATTCTATATGTTGGCAAACTGAACACCAGTAAAAAATAAATTTAAAAAAAGGGACTGTCAATAAGTGATTCAAAAAGTCATCCCTTAGTCACTTAGGTAACAGCCTCATGAAAATGAGAAGAATGAGCGAATGCCCGGAGGGAGGAGAGAGGGACAGCAGGTACCCGGGTGTAGGCCTGTAGGCCCGTAGGCCTGAAAGACTGCGGCCGTTCGGTCTCCCAGGAGGCGTGAGGCCGCGTGTACTCACGTTGGTGTTGCACAGCTTGTACTGCCGATAGGCCCCGATGCAGGAGATGGCAGCAGACCGGGCAGGCTGCGAGAAGCTCCGGGCTGCCCCCATGCCGGGGCTGCTGCTGGTTTCCAGGCCGTGGAAGAGCCCGGAAGCTGCGGGAAAGCCTCGGTCATGAGTCAAAGGCAGCTGGTAGAGGGACGCCTCGGAGGCCTGCAGCCCGGAACGAGGGCCACTGTCGCTCTGGTACCGAGGCCCCTGCCGGGGAGCCTGGTGCGCCCGCGCGCCGTAGCCGTGGCCAGGACCAGACGCCTCCGGGGCCCCGGGGGGCCGGGCCGAGGCCCTCTGCCTGCGAAGCCTCTGTGACGAGTGCGCCGAGTCGGTCTGCAGCGGCAAGATATACGGGGCCTTTCCGTAGCCGTACTTGCCAGGGCCGATGGGACCGCGGGTCCTGCTCCTAAGGGAAGATGCACAAGAGCAGATGCGTGAGTCACAGGAAGGTCCATGTCAACCTAGAAACTGTGATCCCCGCTGGAGGGGACCGGGCAGGGACGGAAACCTTGGGAGAGCGCCTATGGTGGCACGTGGAGGCAGAGGGAGGGCATTCCGGGAGGGGACGTCCTGTCCTGGAAGCTGGCCCAGGGAGGCTCCACGGAGGCCGGAAGGTGGCATGAAGGTGGGCGATGTGAGCGGTGCAAAGTGAGGTTGGCACGGTAAGCTGTGGGCAGTACGTGACTTGTGGCAGGGCCTCTGGACCCGTTCAGTGGCTGTAGGGAGCCCCTGAAGGTTTTCTGAAGAAGTATATGATTGTAATTCCGGCCACAGCAACTTCCTGTGCATTTGTTTTCTCTGAAAATAATTTGTGGGTTTGTTTTTTGTTTTTTTGTGTTTTTCTTTTTTTTTTTTTCTCTCTCACTCAACTGTGCCTGATATTTCAGACCAGTTTCCATTACCCTTCATGCCCAAATAGCTTTTCCAGGTAAGTGGAACTTATAGCTCAGCAACCACACCCTAATGTAGTTCTGATGCCTGACTTGCACTGGGTCAAACTTAATCCCTGAAGAGGAGGCAAAACAGTCGGATACCCTACACCGAACAGTGGGTGGACGGGCGTATCTTCGTGTCGGTACCATCTTTAGATTTTGTCAAGACCTGTTGCCTTGTGAGACCTTAGAAAAAAATCACATAAAGAGTTGTACGCTGGTATATGTTTAATAACTGTTTTCCAGGGAGGAGAAAGCCCTGATTTGTGGCATTTTCCTACATCCAGGGCATAAATGCTTCCACCGTGACTCATCGCGAGGCACCATTATAAAGATACAATCAGCTCTAGTGAATGGGATAGAATAGTTCCAGCAGACCGTTGGGTGTAAATTTATTGCACAACTACTGTTTATAAAACACAGAGCTAGGAATGGTCAAAATATAAAAATGAGTCAGATATGGTTCCCAAGCCCCCAATCTTACAACCTGAAAGCAACCAGAACATAACACAAGGTGGGATCCGGCCTTGCGAGCAACAGCACGCGGTGGCTTGAGAATTCTGAGGCGAGAGGAAGCATTTCTGTCTGCAGGGATGTGAGAAGGGTTTCAGGGTCACTGGTCTGAGCTGGGAGCGAGGTTCCAATACTCTGTGCAAGGACCTGAAGAAATCATGTCTTACTTCTTTGTAAAATGTCTGAGCTGGATCTAATGACCATGAAGGTCATTCCAACTCTAAAATTATATGCTTCCATAATAATTAATTCTACATTTATGTAAAATTGGAAATGTGCCCAAGGGTTTCTACAGGATGGCCCCATTAAAATAAGCACATTAAAATAGCAATCAAGGTGAAACACTAATTTCTGTCCTCGTGAGGAAATTCTTTCTTCACTCTATGTAACCACTGAATGTAAAATTTAACAGACCACAACTAATTATTAACATCTTTATCACTAATTGCACCTTCATTCTTAGCTGATAGGGTTTTGAATTAAACTGCGCTACAGTGTTTATTTTGCCTTTAGGCATTTCGCGATTAATCTTGGCAACACTAGGGACTCTGTTAATGATGGGGGAATCCAGCGTGCTGCTTTAAGAGACACAATTAAGAAGTTAGTCTTAAAGATATATATAACTTGGATGTAATTTGCCTTTTTCTTTCTTGTGGCAGGCCAGGTAAAATGAATGACATCATGTAAAGGCGAGGGAAAGAATTTCTGTGTGTATGTCTTTTCCTTTTAAGATCTGAAAGCCTACCAGAAATTCCAGCCTCAAAGTAAGTGCCAGGTGGAGATGCCAGCTGAAGGTAATAGAGAAATGAGGACACGTGAAGCAATGCTTCTCAGACTTGGCTGTGCAGAGGAATCAACTAGGGATCTCGTTCAAGGCAGACTCTGATTTGATTGGTCTGGGGTGGGGCCTGAGACTCTGCATTTCCAACAAGCTCCCAGGTGCTGCTGGTGCTGCTGGTCCAGAGTCGCATAGCTTTGGTGAATTGAAATTCCAAACCAAAGGATGAGAACGCAACCATAAAAGTGATCATTTTTTCCAAAGATTTGTTATGTACTTGAGGGAGAAAGAGAATGCTCAAGTGCATGGGCATGGGGAGGGGCAGGGAGAGAGGGAGAGAGAAACTCAAGCGGACTCCCGGCACGGGCTCCATCTCACGACCCTGAGATCATGACTTGAGCTGAAACCAAGAGTCAGATGCTTAACTGACTGCACCACCCAGGCACCCCAAAAGTGATCATTTTTAATGGAGAATAACATCTACAAAATTTTCTTAGGACCTAACAGCAATCTGCTGGCCTGGGCCAGGCTACAATGCTGCAGCTCACCTAGCGAGGGCTACTGAACCAGGACTGACTTGATCCTGCCCTTAGGGGAACAGAGGCAGCAGAGAGATAAGCTACTGTTGGCTGATGACTTGAGTAAGCATCTTTCCAAAGGCTGCCCATCATCCCGAGGAGGTACAATACACAGGTGTCGATGGACACTTTTGTATTCACACTGCCTTACAGAGCCTTGGCCTAAACTGGAAAACCATTCAAAACCCACTGGAGTAGCAGCACCACTGGAAAGATGATGTTTCAAAAACACATGACCAGCTAACTGATAAACGGGCTAACAAGAATGAGCAGCTGGTCAGGGTGTGACTGTGAGAGATATGATTTATGAATATTTGAGTTGGGACCCTGGAACGAGGGGCAGACTAATCCCCACTTGGCTAAGGGAGCATGTGTTTTCCTCACAGTGGTCAGAACTCATCATCCTGATGGTTCAGGATGGCCTCTTCCCCACCAGGACAGGGTCCATCTGGCCACTTGCAGGGTGGCCTCCTCGAACTGGGCAGATCTATGCAGAGTTGGGGTGATGAGTACAGATGCGGCCAAGGGAGAGTGTGTGGTCAGTTAGCCCTTCACGGGTTAGCATGTGGTAGGTACCTGGGAAGCCGTAAGGTTAGTTGGTTCTGTTTGGTCATAGCACATCTTTGGGATTTTACATTGGACTCCTCACTTGTCAAATTTTGGAAACGTGGGTCTTGAGAAAGAAACAGAAGAAGGCCAGTTTGGCCACCTAGGCCTAGGTGTGAGCACAGCATAGTGATTCATGACTTGAACTCTGAAGCCAGATTTCCTGATTGGAATCCCAGCTCTGCCAGTTACTAACTTATGCAACTTTGGGTAAGTGGCTCAGTCTTCTGATAATTCAGTTTCTTTAAACGGGGCCAGGACTAGGGAGAGGCCAGTGAGGTACACAGGATGCAGCATTTAAAGGTCGCCCCGGTGCTGGTGGAATCTGAGAGTGAGGTCTCCTTGAATGTTGTGCCCCAGGGCTTCACTGTAGGCCCAGTCCTGCCCTGTATGCATTTATAAACAAAGACAATGATAGTACCTTCCTTACAGGTTGTTGTAAGGAATAAACAGTAAGAGCAAAGGACCCAAATGATGCCTAGCACAGAGCATGCATCGTATAGGCATTTGCTTTAAAGGAAAAAAAAGTTCTAGCTTGGCCGCTTAGTTTGGCAAACAATGCACCATCCATTTTTCTTACCTATAAAATGGGAGTATGCCCACCAGGAGGGCTAAAAGAGAGAGGACAGATAATAGCAAGTGTCGGGAGGATGCAGAGAAACTGGAACCTCGCACATTCCTGGAGGGAATGCAAAATGGTGCAGTCACTTTGGAACGCTACCTGCAAGCTCCTCAAAAAAGTTAAATGTAGTGTTACCATATGACCCAACAATTCCAATCTTAGCTATATACCCGACAGAAATGAAAATACATATCCACACAAAAACTTGTATGTGAATGTATATAACGGCCTTCTTCATAACAGCTTGGAAACAGAAACAACCCAAGTCCATCACGTGATGAACGGACAAACAAAACATAGTATATCCAAAGAATGGGTTATCATTCAGCCATAAAAAGGATGGAGTACTGAGATGGGCTATAACAGAGATGAGCCTCAAGAACACTCGAAGTGAAAGAGGCCAAAATGAAAGGCCACATATCATACTGATGTGTACTACCCAGAACAGACAAATCCACAAAGAAAGGAGATTACACAATAGCCAAACTATAGAAAGAGCCCAAATGCCCATCGCCTGATGAACAACGATGTGCTATATATACACAATGGAATATTGCTCAGCCATCAAAAAGAATGAAATCTTGCCATTTGCAATGACATGGATAGAGCTAGAGTGTGTTACGCTAAAGCAAAATAAGTTAGAGAAAGACAAATACCATATGATTTCACTCATGTGGAATTTAAGAAACAAAACAGATGAACATAAGCAAGGGGGGAATAGGAGAGGAAGAGAAATAATGAGAGACTCTTTTTTTTTTTTTTTTTTGAGAGACTCTTGATGGATAGAGAACGAGCTGAGGGTTGATGGAGGGAGGTGGATAGGGGAGGGGATAGATAACTGATGGGGATTAAGGAGGGCACTTGTTGTGATGGGCACTGAGCGCTGTATGTAAGCGATGAACCACTGAATTCTATTCCCGAAACCAATACTGAACTGTATGTCAACTAACTAGAATTTAAATTTAAAAAATAAATAACAATTTAAAGGAAGTTCAGCAGATGCCAGGAGGGGAGGGAAAATCAGGAGGGAGGGAAAAATTGGGAGTGACAGCTGAAGGGTATGGGGTTTCTTTTTGGGGTGATGGAAATGTTCTGTAATTAGACAGTGGTGATGGTTGCACAGCCTGTGAATATAATAAAAACCACTGAATTTTACACTTTATTTTTTATGTATGTTTTTAAAGATTTATTTATTTATGTTAGAAAAAGCCCTAGGACAGGAGGAGGGGCAGAGGAAGAGGGAGAAGCGGACTCCCCACTCAGAAGGGAGTCCAACAAGGGGCTCGATCCCACAACCCTGGGATCATGACCTGAGGCCAAATGAAGAGTCGAATGCTTAACTGATTGAGCCACCCAGGCGCCCCACTGAATTACACACCTTAAATGATTGGTTTTATGGCATATTAATTATATCTCAATAAAGCTGTTACTTTTTTTAAAAATTAGGCCATGAATTATCCGTGTCTTACCTACTTACAATGGTATCATAAAGATCAAATTGAGGTTATCAATAGGAATGCATGTTTTGAACCTGAAGGCAGTTTTTGTCATTTTGTCTTCCAGCATTTGCTCCACAAACCTTCACTGAGTGGATTCTAGGAACATCCACTGAGCATGATGTGTAATGTTTTCGGGCCCTGATAACATAAATAAATGCTTCCCTCCCCCACAGGATGGCTCAGTGACAAGAACTTGACAGTAAGGGCTCTGACACCAGGTTCCGGTCCCAGTTCTTCCAGTGACCTACTGTGGGTGTCTGGGAAATTGTTGTTTCTTGAGATAATGGATGGAAATAGCATTTTGGAAAGGGTAATAAGTACATAAAATGTTCTTCCTTACGACGGGCTGACTGCCATCCCAGGGCCTCATTATGTGTGATGCTGGGCAGCTTTGTGACGTGAGGCCCGGCCAGTGCGATGATTCCAGCACAGACACCACATCTAGTCTCCTTCTCAACCCTATGCACGTGCCCTGGATGTGTGTCCTCCATCACCTGTAACGACAACACCCCACTTCTCCTGCCTGCCCGGACCCTTCTGAGTGTTAACCACATATGCCCAACTGACCTCTAGACTAGAGAGTCTGCTTCTCACTTGGGGATCTTGCCAAAATACAGCTTCTGATTCGGGAGACCTGGGTGGACCTCTGATTGTGTGTTTGTAACCAGCTTCCAGGTGATGCTGATGCTGTGGGTCATGGGACCACCCTCCCCCTACTCATCCCCGCAGACATCTCACAAACTCAACACATTCAAGCCCAAATTCATCATCTTTTCCCTACAAGACTTCTCCTCCTAGTTCTTCCCATAGTCTCCACCTCAGCCATTCTCAAACTCGAGTAAGTGCCAGAATCACCAGGAAGTTTTGTAAAAACGGGCCACTGACCCCCATCTGCAGAGTCTGATTCAGGAGATCTGGGGCAGCATCTGAGAATCTGTATTTCTAATAGGTTCCCAGGCGGTCTGTGGACCACACCATGAAAAACACTGCTCTGTTTCACTCCCATGTACCACACCACCGACCGGGGTGGGCTGGCTCTTCCACTCTCGCCACATCTCTGTTTTAGGTCCATAGTCCTTGGCTTTGCCACTCAGCCAGCATAACATGGCTCATGCTGCCTGTCTTGTCATGGCCCTGGCACAGCATGGACCACCCACCCCACGCTCCATGTACTTATTTCTCATGCTCCACTCGTGATGTTTCCTCTCTAGGCTGCCTTCTCCACCACCATGTCCTGGACTACCTCCCTCTCCCCTCCGCTCAGTACTTAGCTGAAGCATTACTTCCCTAGTAATGCTCTTCCTGGTGCAGACTCCACCCAACCCTTCACCGCATGAAATCAATGTCCTTCTCTTTCATCCTCCCACTGGACCCCATGTGATTGTCACAGCTCGATCTGTCTAGTCTGCCTTAGTTTATTGGCCTGTAGGCTCCTTCAGGGCAGGGGATACCTCTTCTTTGTCTTATATTCCTGGAACCTTGCACGGTGACAATAGGAAGAGCTGAGTAACGATTGAAAAACTGAAATAATGAATGAATGAATGAATGAATGAATGAATGAATGACTCAAGCCCTGATTGCCAAATGAAGGAAAAGCCTCCTCTCCATTTATGCATTTGTTTAATCTCTGCTTTACAAAATACTGTATTATATTAAAAGACTGTTAAACTAATGTGGTGCTGAGGATAAGGCCACCTCCCTCTATGTAAGGATAAAAGTCTTGTCCACCGGGAGAGGTCATTCCTGGTACCGAACCCTGGAGAAGGAACAGGTTCTCAGAATGGAAAGAGGGGCCCAGCAGGGTCTGGAACTCGGGCTTTATTCTCAAAAGGAGGGAAGAATTAAGGAGTTGGGATGCTTCCATGCATGTCTGTCAGAGTTGGAAAGCCACCGAGGCCAGGCTGTCAGCTGCTTGCGGCCATAGGACGGCTTCCCACTTCTTCGCTTAGCACTGAGTGGAATGGGCAGCAAGAAAAGCCTGCTCTCTCCAGAAGCCAGGCTGTTTGTATTTCTTATGCTCTCCATGTTTACTTCCCTTTTGTTTGGCCTTAGAGCTCAGACAAGTCTCTGCGAGGGGCCCAGCCTCCCTCAGCTGTGCTAACATGAACCACACATGGGCCACTGCATCCAGCAGAGCAGCAGCCCCTGGGACGGGCCCGCAAGGAGCCCCAGGAGTCTGAGCCTGGGCACCCTGGAGGAGCTGGACCTCTATGAATGGAACTGGCAGTGACGCCAGCTGTCCCTGCTCCAGGGGGAGGTCTCCTTGCCCTGCTTGATCCTGGGGGCTCTGGCTCTCACAGCATTTAGAGAAGTAGCACTCCTTTGCACCTAGGTACCTGAGCTGAATGGCTAGATAAGCAGAAATCAGTTCTTCCCTAGGGAAGATGGGAGGGAGGGTGGTGGGATGGAAGATTACTGATGACTAGAGATGCCAGACAGAAGCAGGGGTGCTGGGGAGTCCCTGTGCCAGATGCTGCTGAGAAAGTCTGACCTCCTACTGACTCTTTACTACATCCAATGAATCATCTCCCCATGATTTTAAGGAATTATTTTAAAGATTATATGTCATATTTGTACTTGCCACTGTTATTATATATCAAAACGAAACTCTCACCAAGCGCATGTTTTGGGCCACATTTGGCTGGCCCGTCTCTGTACCTGAGACAGGCCTGAGGAACTACCTCGGAATTATCTTCTCAAACCAAAGGAAATAAAGAGTTTGATTAGCAGGCAGATGAGGGACAAAGTGAGAGGCCGTAACCAGAGATTAGGCCAGAATGCTGCGGCCTGGGATGGGGTACAATACAAACTCCAGATGCGTTTAGGAGCCTGAGACAGAAGGTACCTGCCCGCCTTGTGGGGAAGACCTCATCCAACACGCCCCCTGAGCAAGACAGGGGGGCAGGATGGGAGGCAGGTGTCAGGGCAGAGGCACCCACCCAAGGGGTTATCCCAAAGGAGTTTTTGTGGGGATTTTGGAAGCAGTTACTGCAAAGAGTGGAAAGCAATGAGGCAGAGCAGACACGGTGCTCCCTTTATCAAGACTGTGCAGGAACTTTTCATCCGGGAGCCACATCCCCCCCAGAGAGAAAAGAGGATGCAAAGAAAGGAGGGAATCCTGACCAAACTGAGTATAAACCCTGAACCGACAGTCGGAGCATTGGAGTCTCCCAGAACTGGCTGTTGTCCTGCAGCAGCAGAAACAGAGGCTCATGAACCAAGTCTGGTTATAGAAAAATCAGTTTGCATTTTGCATATCTGAGTCGTGACTTAAAAATGATAAATGCTGGAGATCCTTGGGTGGCCCAGTGGTTTAGTGCCTGCCTTCGGCCCAGGGCATGATCCTGTAGTCCCAGGATCGAGTCCCACATCAGGCTCCCTGCATGGAGCCTGCTTCTCCCTCTGCCTGTGTCTCTGCTTCTCTCTTTCTCTGTATCTCTCATGAATAAATAAAATCTTTTAAAAATTTTTTTTAAATGATAAATGCAAGGGGCGTCTGGGTGGCTCAGTGAGTTAGGCATCTAACTTTGGCTCAAATCATGATCCAGGGGTCCTGGAATCAAGTCTCGGGTGGGGCTCCCTTCTCAGCAGGCCCTCTGCTTCTCCCTCTCCCTCTGCCCCTCCCTCCGCGTGTGTGTGCACTCACTCAAATAAATAAATAACATCTTAAAAATAAATGAATGAATTATAAATGTGAAATGCAACACACATGTCCTTAAATGGAGGAATAAGGAGCGAGTTAAATGATGGTACAGGCAGACACTGGAGGACAATGAAGCTGTTTAAAGGAACAAGGGAAGGTGCCTCGTTAGCGCAGTAGGTAGCGCTCAGTCTCATAAAGGAACAAGGGAGATGCATACGTCTTGAGACAAAATTGCCTCCAAAACATGGTTAAAGTAAAAAAGAACAAGTCACTGAACTGAGGATGTCCATGCTCCTGTTTATGTGAAAAAAAAAGAAGAAAAAGAACAGAGAAAAAAATGTACACAGGACACGAAAATGCATATGCATAACGCAGGATACATCTCTGAAGGACACCAATGAAACCTGGGGAATCACCCAAGAGGGAGGAGCTGAGACAGACTCATTTGTCACTTCTTATCCTTTCTTCTCCCGGAAAAGGTTTTTTTTTTTTTTTTTTTTTCTGTAGTTTCCAAAATGTTTAAAGAACTTGTAAAACTCAACACCCAAAAAACAAATAATCCAATTTAAAAATGGGCAGAAGAGATGAACAGACATTTCTCCAAAGAAGACATCCAGATGGCCAACAGACACATGAAAAGATGCTCCACATCACTCAGCATCAGGGTAATGCAAATCAAAACCATAATGAGATACCACCTCACACCTCATATTGGCTAAAAGGAACAGCACAGCAAACAACAGATGTGGATGAGGGTGAAGAGAAAGGGGAACCCCCTTGCAGTGTTGGTGGGAATGCAAACTAGTACAGCCACTCTGGAAAACAGTATGGAGGTTCTTCAAAAAATTAAAAATAGAACTACTCTAGGATCCAGAAATTGCATTAGTGTATATTTACACAAAGGATTAAATAACCACTAATTTAAAGGGATACAGGCACCCCTATGTTTATTGCAGTATTATCTACAATACCCAAGATACGGAAGCAGCCCAAGTGTCCATCGACTGATGAATGGGTAAAGAAAAGGTAGTATATATTTACAGTGGAATATGACTCAGCCATAAAAAGAATGAAATGTAGGGGCACTGGGGTGGCTAAGTCAGTTAAAACATCTGAGTTTGACTCAGGTCATGATCTCGGGATCCTAGGATCAAGCCCCGTGTATAGGGGATCCCCACTGAGTGGGGAGTCTGTTTGTCCCTGTTGCTGTGCCTTAACCACCCACCCCCTGCTCATGTGCTCTCTGTCCCTCTCAAATAAATAAATAAATAAATAAATAATTTTAGAAATAAAATAAAATCTTGTCATTTGCAATGACACAGATAGAACTAGAGAGCATTATGCTAAGTGAAATACTTCAGAGAAAGACAAACACCATATGACTTCACTCATACGTGGAATTTAAGAAACAAAACAAACAAGCAAAGGGAAAAAAAAAATAAGAGAGACAGACACAAATCAAGAAACAGACTCTGAACTCTAGAGAACAAAGTGGTGGTTACCAGAGGGGAGTGAGGGGAGGCGGTGGGTGACATGGGTGTTGGGGATTAAGGAGAGCACTTGTCACGATGAGCACAGGGTGATGTATGGAAGTGTTGAGTCACTATTTTGGACACCTGAAACTAACATGTTATCTACACTGGGATTAAAATAGAAACTTAAAAAAAATGTGTTTTCTGCCTTCTGCACAGGCTTTCGATATATGCAAGCAAATAAAAAGGAAAACACTAAACTGTTTTTCCACTGAATCTTTTAGGTTGTGACTGTGTGTGGACATCCGAGGATCCTAAGGAGCAAATACAGAAACCTCCATTCAGCCTCTCTGAGGCTGCGTCCGCTGTATAAACAACATCACAAAGAGAAAGCAAGTCAGGAACCTCAATACTTAACTATGCAGACATTTTGACTGGATATAAAACACCCACTTATAAATAGGCTGAAAGCCTAAAGAGTGAGGGGGGCAGAAATCATCAGGGGACTAAGTGTTCCTCTGAAATGTCACTGTCAATAACTGAAAAGGCATATACTCCCAGAAAGATTTTAAAGCAGCGGAGGCTACCACCAGCCTCAGGCCCAACTGGGAGCTTCTTTTGAGTCTGTAAATTAGCAATGACTTTGATGCCCAGTCTAGTACTTTTGGTGATGACCAACACCCCACTGCACATTCCCAGGCTGCCTGACACCATGTCCACCCATCAGGTATCCCAGTCAAGATGAGCAAGCTCATGTACTTTTGACCTCTCTCTCCACTGGATTTGTCTTTCTTAACACAGCCCTGATCATTACCCTCAAGTTCGTAAAACCCTTATAGCTCATCTCTGCCTAGAAATAAAGTTCAAACTGAGGTGGTTTTAAGGCATGCTCAGTTTGGTGCTCTGTTTCGCTCTTCATCATCTGGTCTCAGCCTGTCTTACCAGATTCAACTCTAGGCTTCAGCTCCCTCCACTTGCCTCCTCCCAACCCCACCCTTTCCAGGCATAAGGGAGCACTCAGCATTTCCCAAACACACTGAGCCCTTGTGCCTCCAAGGCCCTCCCTGGAATTCTAAGCTACCTATTTCTGCACTGGAGCAGCCTTCCAAGCTCAACATAAATATCGGTGCCTTGTGTGCTTCCCCTGAGCCACCCCATACAGTCAGGGCTCTGGGGCCTGCACAGGCAGTGCCCCCAGCCTGCATGCCCCTCTGCCATAGCACAAACACTGTGTCTTGGTAACGTCATTAGGGAAGGGGCCTGGCTCCCTCTCGAGCCGTCTGGTTCTCCAGGGCATGACTTACCCAGTTTCTTATCCTGTGTGTACAATCCCTGAGAGCAGTGGCAGCTCTGCCCCCAGGCCCTCTGCAAATTTTGTTGAGATGACACACGTTAAGAGACCACAGCTTAACTACTCAACATTCTAGCCAATCCACCGATAAAGCGTACCTTTCTGGGTCAGTTAGTAAAGATGAAAGGCTCTGAGTTCCAGTAAGCAAGAAAGCATGGCAGCCTCATGCATCTGGTAGGAAGCAAAGGGAGCTGGGGAAATTGAAAGTCAATTACCATTGGCCACCACCAAGAAAGACCCGAGAGAGAGCCCGAATTCCAGGGGAGGAAGAGCGAGAGGGAACAGCAGCTGGAGGGTGGAAATGTGTGTTCACCAAGGAGCCATGTGACCCATGGCAAGCTGGACCAAGGAGTCTGCAGCCTAAAGCTGGAAAGAGAGTCCCAGGGCCTTGAAACTTACCCCATTCCACTGTGAACAACGCAACCCGCCACAGGGAGAAAGGACAGCATGGGTGAAGTTCAAAGAGGCTGTGAGCAAGTGGTTTAGGTTGAGTACATGTGTCTTCTTACAAGTTCAGAAGACTGTAGCTCCTGCCAGAACTGTTCCGGGCAATAAATTATCTGGTGTCCACAGAAGGTAAGAGGCAAAACTCTGACCACTTAGGGAAATGAAAATTAAGATGATGAAAACAAAAGCTTCCTTGGTTGCCTACTGTGCGGCACACGCTGTCACGGATGTGAGTCACCTTGACCAGATCTGCAGCTGCTCCTCAGAAAGTATATAAGGCCTGCATCTAAAGACCAGTGTGAGACTCAGTGGACAGGTTTGCTCTGAGCCTTCAGGGAAGAAGGATCTGGAAGGCTTCTAAATGAGGGAGGGAAGACAGAAGAAGAAGAGGGAGAAAGGACACAGCGGGGAGTAATGAATCTGTACTAACAAGAGAAAGGAAAGAAATCTTTTCGCAAAGGGGCAAAGAGGCAAGCAAGCCAGCAAAGGAAGCAGAACGCTGGTTGTAGAGCAGTTCTGAGTTTGAAAGGCTCTTTTTGCACAGGAAAGCCAAGTCTCAAGAAGACCCTATCCCCGGTGACCCAACCGCTGACCTCCCAGGAGGTGAGGTTCATAGGGCTGCCCCACACACGCTCCTAAAAATAAAACTGAGGAGAGGCCTTCGGAACACACCCAGCCCTTCTGGAGCAATCCTGGGAGAGGCCCGAGGTTCTGCCTTCGGGTATTATCATCAGGCTGCTGCTTCTTGTTGAGCATTTGAAAACTAGCCAAGCATTCCTAAGAATAAGTCATTATTGTGCTCCTCGGTCTGCTGTGCATCTGAGTGGTCCCGGGTTTCCAGGACCAGTCTTCAGGAGCTTTTATCCAGTGTGGGCTCAGAGAGGATGGAATGAAGACAACTGCGAGTGGGTGTTTCGAGTAAACCAATTTCAGACCAACAGAAAGCAATGGCGTCCAGTGGCTGTGGGGACACCGCTTACAGTTGAGCAGGTTATCCACTGCACAAGGACATCTGGGGGTTGAAGTCTAGCGTGTGCTCCCCCAGTGGAGAGAAGAATCTGGCTAGAGGAAGGGCAATCTTTCTGGATTCACAGAGATGACAAATGAACTAGTGGAGGTCCAAGAGAGAGGCATTTCCAGCTGAGGCTAAGTTAACACTAGAGAACTCAGAGCCAAGATGACGGGCCCACCCTGCTGGGCAGGGCGTCCTTGAAAAGCAAGGAGAGTAAGAGACTGTCCCACTGGGGGTAGTGGGACAAAAGTGGTAAACATGGGGTGCTAGGAAGCCCAGGTGTTCCATCAAACAGGCCAGGTCAGCCACTTATTAGCTGTGTAATCATGGGTAAGTCACTCCACATCTCATCCCTAAAATGGGAGTAAGAGTGCCCACCTCACATGGCTGTCATGCAGATTAGTGAAATAATGAAGGTAAAGCGACCAGCACGGTGGCACTCCGTAACTGGCGGTTACCACGGTGGCTGCGCTTCCCAAAAGGGAGACACACAGGGCCTCCAACCCTGACAAGTGAGGATCACTGCAGAGGCAGAGAGCCAAACGTGGGCTGAGTGGTACGCAGCCAATTTTGCGTGAGAGAACAGTACATGCATTCATTTCTCGAGCGTAACGGAGAGGAGTCCTCTTGGGAGTCAAACCTGTTGCTGGTGTGGGATGTAATCCGAACCTGAGCAGCCCTCCAGGACTACGGGGGCTTAGGGGAAACCAAATGAGATTACCTGTGGGGTACAGTGCCTGGCCCGGGCAGGTGCGAAGCAAATGTGAGCTCCTAGCCCCTCTCCCCTGGTGACTGTCAAACAGTGCCCCCCCCACCCCAGAGGCTGACCCCCCACCCCAGAGGCTGACCCACAGCAGGCTGATGCAGGTTGAAGAACGATTTTCTCTAAGTCCTGCTGAATTCATTAATATTACAGCAACGGTGATTATAACACAACTTCTATTTCTTGAACATCTTTTACATGAAAGGCCCGCAGAGGAAACAATGGTATTTCTCTCATATTCTAGATGCTTCTCCTGCTCTGAATGTTTTAGCCACTTTCTATGTATCCACATACCATATATCACTTCATTTTTTTCTTTATCATAAATATGAAATATTTCAAGCATAATAGCCACTTGTGAAGAATGATGCATAACTTTCTTCCTTGCATGAGGGGAAGTTATTTAGGTCACTCTCAGTGAACTGGAAGAAAGAGGGATTTGTTCTAGAGTTTTACTCCATCCCCCAAAATATGGAGCATCATGTGTTTAAATAAATTCAGTATTCCAATGCCAACGATTTACACACCTGCTGAATGGTTTATGCGTGTTATCCCACTCGACCACCACTGCAAACAGCAGAGGGGGTCATTACTCCTATTTCATACAAAAGGAAACTGAGTCCACAAGACATGAAACAACCTGTCCGAGCTAGAAGTCTGCGTTAATATTATTGTAATTTTAACAAATGTTACTGAATGAATTGTAAGCTCTTCAGGAGTTCAAACAGCTGCAATATAGCATAGCTTATAAATACCAAATGCCATTCACAAAGGATTATAGGGATGGACCGTTTGGAATGAGAATTTACTGGAAAACAGGGGGAAGAAATTACTGTTTCCCTCCAAATCCAGAAAGAAAACATTTTCAGTGCTAACCGACAATGGCCTGCGTTCCAACTGCTGAGGGAAAGAGAAATCTCAGCTCACTGCTCCTGGGGGCAGGTGGCGCACAGGGGACCGAATGTTCCCACATGAAAGAGATACGGAATGGAATTCAGATGATATCGTGGGCCTGGAAGTCAAACCATAAAGGGGAAAAGGAAGGCTCTAGGGGCAAGTCCTAATCTTGACCCAGGCCTGACCTAGGGGGCACTGAGTGAGAAAGGGGTTGGGGAGGAAGGGGAAAAATCAACAGTGGTGATGCACAGGCTTGGAGGCAGACCCCCTTAGAATCCCTCCTAGCTCTGGGCCCCAAGGCTGGTGCTTCCACCTCCAGGTACAGAGTTTTCTACTCATATAAAAAAAGGGACAACATGGACACTGTACTCATACAGGCCCTTTGAGGTTGAGCTCTGAGCCGTATGCACCATGTGCTCATTTCCCAGGGCTGCCATGACAAAACTACCTCAAACTTGATGGCTTAAAACAATGGAAATTTATTCTCTCGTAGCTCTGGAGGCCAGAAGTTCAAGGCAGGGCTGTGCTCCCTCAGGCTCTAGGAGAGAATCTGCTTCCTTGCCTCTTGGGCTTCTGCTGGCTGCAGTGTTCCCCAGCTGGTAGACCCAACACTGTGACCTCCAAGAAAAGTATCCTCAAGACGCTCTCTGTCTTCACATCCCATTGTCCTCTGTGTGTCTGGGTATCAAGTCTCCCTCTGCCTCTGTCTTACAGAGACACTCGTGGTTGCACTCAGGGCCCACCTGCGTAATCCAGCATGATCTCCCCATCTCAAGATCCTCAACGTAACCGTGTCTGCAAAGTCCCTTTTTCCAAATAAGTTGGCATTTGCAGGCTCCAGGAATGAGGAGCTTTCGGAGGGCCATTATTCAGCCTATGACACACAGTACACTCTTGATAATGTCAGTCATCACTGTTCCCGTTCTGGTTAACAGAGGGGAGCCAGAAGAACGGTACGTCCAGGAAAGAGACAACGGATGGATTAAGCAAGAGAGGACTCGAGAAGCCCGTAAGGACCTGTTAGCACTTTGCCACGAGAACCAACAGAGAGGCCACAGCACCTGTGCCCCAAACCCTCTCACGTCCAGCTAAATCACCCGGCCCCAGTGTATGGGCTTGGGGTGGCAGTGGGAAGAGTGGGGACCCAGGGGTCGGACAACGACGCCTCCAGATCCCGCTCTGCTCCTTCTGGGAGCACGATGCTGGGGACTTTTCTACCTCAGCTCGGAGTCCTCAACTGTGAAATGGGGCTGGTTGGGGCCCAGACAACACACGTAAATGGCGTGGCACACAGGAGGGGCAATAAAAACAGTTACCATCATGACAGCTGGCTCTGCGATGTGCGAGGAGGATCTGGGAAGGAGACCACAGTCACGCATGCATCCAGGATGTGTCCCCATCCCATCCTCACGCGAAGGCATCTCAAGCTGCCACCAGGCGTGCATCCAAGGAGAAGCCCTAGGGGTCCCAAATGCAAAGTCGAGATCCCCTTTCTGGGACACATATATTGGAGTCAGATTTTTTCCATGGCCCATCATATCTTTCTTCTGGAACCTGGAGTTATGAATGACTTGGAGGAAGTTCAACGCAGCATTCTCATGGCAAATGTGATCTTTGTTCTGATAACTAATGAAATACTTCTGACACTTAATGAAATGCCACAAGAAATGAACAAGGGCTCTTTGGAGCCTTGTCTGAGATCAGAGTAACTCAAGCTTAAAATCTGGCTCCAATCTTTCCTAACCTACAGGCAGAAACGTACATACCAGTGGGCCCGGCTCTGCTACAAAGCTCTCTCACTGAAAAGGGCCAAGGTTTCTGATTTAGAAACCAAAGCACATTAAAACACCGTTTATCTGGTTAGCATCAACGGGTAACCTCTTGTCAAACAATTCAGGGACTAAGTGGAAATCCTGCTTCGGAAGGTAAAGAAACAAAACTTTCCCTGCAGGAGGAAAATAAGGAGCACCAAAAATGCAGAGTGTGCATTTCAAACAGATGTACCTGCTTGCTCTGCTCACTGCCCAGGATCACTGGGGAGTTTTCCAGAGAGAAATGCAGACAAGGCCAGAGATTTCCCTTCCCCTGGCCCTGTGGTTTCTGCCCCCCCACCCCACCCCGACGTAACAAGACTCCCTAGGTAACAACGGAGGGTCAGGAAAGTGGCATGTGGCTTTGTGAAGTTTAATTAACAGCAAGTTTTCCTATCCAGCATCACGAAGCGGTCCCCTCGGCTCCAGGGGCCCTCAGGACAGAAATAACATATTGCTCCGGAGTTATTAATGATGAAATGCAAATAGTCTCCAAGAAAGTGGCAGGAAAGAAGGAGCTGAAGAAAAAACAAAACAAAACAAGCCCCTACCCACAGCCAGGGAGAGTTCTCCAGGGAGGTGGGAAAGGGTAGGTAAAGCTTGGGACCTTCCCAGCAAAAACACACCCATGCACACACATGTAGACACATGCACACAAACACACAGGCATGCATATGCACACGCGTACAAGAAATCACAGCAGGAGACTTGAGGCCCTAAAACCCAAAGATGAGCTGCTCAGTGATAATAAAACAATCAGCTCATGTTTTAGAACATGTCTCATGTTCTTCAAAGTACATGTACAGCTGTTACCCCATCTGACCCTCTCAATGGGCCCGTGCAGCAGACAGAGGACATACAATCATCCACATTTTATAGATCAGATTAAGTGATTCCCAAAGGTCACCCAGTGAGCAGATGATGGAGCAGAGAGAGGAAGTGGGGTCTAATGACTCCCAGCCCAGGGCTTCCTCCACCTGAGGTAAGAAATGGGAGTGCTTTCAACAGAGAAGGGCCGAGCCCCAGGGGGAGGCCACCGAAAGAAGGCCAGACATGTGGCTGGCACTTTTAAGAAAAAGTCACGTTATGAGACAGAAGTCCCAACAGAGGGGTTTGAAGGGTAGGGATCTTGATGCATCTAGAGAGAAGAAAAACCATCGCATTCCTGAGCATGTTTGGAAACGTGGCTGAGAGCCGTGTCTTCCGGCCACCTTCTTCTCCTGCTGTTACTCTGGATGGCAGGATGGTGGTGGGAACATTTAAAACAGCAACTGGACCTCAAGAATGCACCAGTACCGAGCAGGAGATCTTAACGGATGCCACGGGACCCCCCTTATTTTGCAGACATGAAAAGGAAGGCCCAGAGAAGTGACCTGCCCAGAGGTGAAAGCGTTCATGAGAATTGGGAACTGGACCCTGAACTCTAGATTTGGACTACAGAGCCCTTTATTCAACCCCAGCTGCCTCGAACAACCATTACCTCTCATTTTATTAATGTCACTGTCCATGATGAATACTCCAAAGAAGGACACTTAAGGGAGGGGTGGGGAAAGGATGGATTTCCCCTTTCTTTTTTTCCGGGAAACTGTACTGTTAAATTTCCCATGGAAATTATCAGACACGATGTGGGGCAGTGGCCGGTGGTCCTGCTGACACAGAAACTGCCCCATTACTAGGGTATTTTTAAGGCCTCCCAAAAGGCAAGTATACAGTAGGCTGAATTATTCTCCCGCCACCCCAAAACACCCACTTCTTAACCCCCAAAACCTGTGAATGTTACCTTGTGTGGCAAAGGGACTTTGCAGATGTAATTAAGGATCTCAGGATGAGGAGATAATCCTGGATTATCTGAGTGTGATGTAATCACAAGCGTCCTTACAAGGAGGAGAGGTGGCTGGCAGTTCCAGAAGTTGATGAGAGGTGGGGCGAAGGGAGGAAAGGCCCGAGAGCCCAGGAAGGCAGGCAGACTCTAGAAATCAGAAAGGGAAGGAAAGGAATCCTCCCCTGGAAGCCCCCAGAAGGAATGCAGCCCTGCTGACACCTTGATCTTAGACTTCTAGCTTCCAGACTGTAGGAAAATCAATTTGTGCTGTTTTAAAGCACCGAGTCTGTGCTAAGTGTTACAGCACCATTAGGAAGTGAGCACGGCTACGGCAAAACTCGAGGAGCAAGTCTCAGCTCCCCGGTAAACCAACCCTGGTTTCTTGGGATTTATGCAGATGGGGCAGGGGTGGGTGGCACAGCCATTCTGGAAATGACAAGGGCAGTAAAGGAAGGTTCAGGCTGACTATTCGATGGAGATGTCATCGGGCTTTAAAATGGAAAAAGAGTTGGTCATCTGTAGCAACAGGAACCATCTTTCTCAAAGTCCTTCTAATGTAATCCCCCAAGTCCTGCTTCATGGGTCCTCCCTGGAGAGGAGGCTCTGGGCTTCCCCAGCCTTGCCTGGACATTCTCTCATTCACAGCCTGTGCTCCAGCCCCGTCAGGCTGTTTCTGACTCCAGACCATGACAGGCTCACGCATGCCCTCCTTACTTACCCTTGGGCTCTGCTAACATCCTGCTTCCTAGCTCAGCTCAGCAAAGCCTCCCCTGGCCCCTCCAGCCCCCTCTCTTTCCCTTTCCTTCCTCCCCATGCCCGGGCCATCCCTCTTAAGAGAGCCCTGGGCTGGTCAATGTCTGTCTGCTTGTCTTCCTCCTCCATCCCCCCAGCCTGAGCCCCTCAGGAATAAGGAGACGTTCTCATTCCTCTTGTGTCACCAAACCATGCCATGTACCCCATCCTCAAAGTACTTCCCAGCTCTTTCCCACCTGAGAAATGCAAGCCCATCCTTTAAGGAAATCACCCTTCACCACCAAGTTACCTTGATTCCCGGAGAAGGAGCTGCACCTGTGCTCCCACAGCCCTCTGCTCCCCGCCCCCCCAGGGGAACAGTCATCATCCTCCATCACGCTGGGCATCCCTGGGCAGCCTCGTCAGTAAACACGAGGTCCTCGAAAGCCATACCTTCCTCTCCTACATATTCACTGTTAGCGCAGTGCCCGGTTCACAGCAAATACACAAAGGATGTTGACTGAATTAAAATGGAAATAAAACTCAAAGAGGAAATTGCTAGGCCATCTCTACTAATGAAGCCCTGTGGTCCAGAGGCAGCCTTTAAAAGCAAAGACCTAGGACACCTGGGTGGCTCAGTGGCTGGATGTCTGCCTTCGGCTCGGGGTGTGATCCCAGGACCCCAGGATTGAGTCCCACATCGGGCTCCCCTCTGGGAGCCTGCTTCTCCCTCTTCCTCAGTCTCTGCCTCTCTCTCTGTGTCTCTCAGGAATAAATAAATAAAATCTTTAAAAATTAAAATAAAATAAAATAAAATAAATAAAATAAAATAAATAAAATAAAATAATAAAATAAAATAAATAAAATAAAATAAATAAAATAAAATAAATAATAAAATAAAATGAAATAAAATAAAATGAAATAAAATAAAATAAAATAAAATAAAATAAAATAAAATAAAATAAAAAAATAAAAGCAAGTACTTTTACGTTAAGGTTTTGCCTGGCCAGCTGCTGACTCTCCCTAGTTGGTTTCCCCTGGGCTTCCCCACGTCAACCTCGGAGCTCCTGGTGGAGACAACTTCAGTGTTACTCTGTATTTTTAGTGTAGTTACACGCATCTATAAATACTGGAGAAAGATCCCGCTTTCCCTCATCTCAGGAAGGTATCAGTTTATGCAACTTAGCTTCATCAATGAGTGTTACCTTCAGTTTTGAAAACACCTTTCTAGAAGTGTAAGAAAAGCCTTTCTAGAGGTACAAGTGTGAGAGGACCCTAACACAGCACAGATGGGTTTAAAGCCCGACTCTCTCTGCTTTTCTTCTGTGTGACCCGGATCTAGACAGTTTCTCTCTGACCCTCGGACCTGCCAGCCTGAACTGGGAACAATACGATGCACTGGACAGTGATGAAGATGTGACAAATGCCACCCGTGAAACGCCTGCCACTGTGCCTGGCACAGGGAAGTGACTTTTCCACCTCTCCGGAGTGCTTATGGGCGGCCCCATACAGCACTTAAGCACTTTGGATGAGTTTCCCAATTCACAGCAGCCCCACGAAGCAGGCGTGCGACTCTCCCCCCACCGTGGGGAAAGACAGGACACACGTCTAGGAAGCGGCAGGGCTGGGCAGAGAAACCAGACATGCCAACTCCAGGGGCAAACTCCTCACTGTCATACAATCTGCGGCCCCCACGACGTGCTGGCTCCCACTCCCGCATGTCACCACTGGCCCTGGCTCCTACCACTGTCTCCAGCAGATGGAAGTTCTCAATGCGGCTGTGTTGTTGGCCTCCCAGGGGAGGGGAGGAGTGCTCCCTGCCTTGAAAAATCTCTGAATTAAAGCCACCAAGCACCCCATTGCCCAGATTCTAGCAGGTTCACACGTGTGACAATGAGGACGTCGGCCTAGTGTAGGTGAGCCTAAGGAAGCCCACTGCGGAGGAACTCCCGTTAGCAGGCTTTCCAGAAACCGGAGCCGTGGAAAAGTTAGCTGGCACCATCCTCAAACAGGAGTGGGCTCTATTCTCATATCCTGTCTTTGTGGAAGCTGAGTTAAACTGGCCGACAGACATTTACGACAGGTTTTCGTAAGATTGTGTCCTTGGACTCCAGGCAGCAGGACCCGCTCTGGATTTCATCATCACCAGACGTGTTGGAAATGAGAAGAAATCCATTTGGTTTAAGGGCTACGAGAGGGAAAATCCCAGTCACAGGGGCTCCTTCCAGCTCCCGCCAGCCTGCGGACACCCAGTTTCAGAAATTGGGGGGAAAGGCTCCTACTGGGGAGCACCTTGCATTTCACAGGTGAGTGCCTGCCCTGTGGCAGAGATGCCCCGGCTCTCCACCTGAGTGCCTGCCTCTCCCCACCCCTCCCCCGTTAGCCATCACCAGGATGTAGCCTCGGCCATGGACAGAGGGAGGACTTGGTGTGTACCAGCATGGAAACTGTTGGCCAAGACCCGAAGAGTGAGCTCCCCCAGTCCAGGGCCTCTGTTGTTGCCAGCGGTCTGACTAAATCCCAAAGGGAGGCCACCCTTTGTGGAGGCCTTTTCCAAGCTGGTCACGCCAAGAAAGGGCAAGGGCGAGGTGCCAACGATCCTGGCTGCACTCAGGCTGTGCTGCCCGGGGCCCTGCCCTCCTGGACTAGACCTGGGTTCCTGGCTCCTTGTCTTGCTACGTGGCCGAAGCTCTCCACCTGACCCTTCCTGAGGAACCAGAATCCTAATGGGAACTCTAACAGGTGAACAGTCAGCCTTTCAAGGCCTAAAGGGAGGTGTAGCTACAATTTCCTGAGCACCTACTACAGGCCAGGAAATATGATCACATCATTTCATTTAATCACTCAGCAATCCCATGTGCTGGGGATTGTTGTTATTCTCATTTGAAAGATGAAGCTCGGAAAAATTAACTAGCTTTCCTAAGCTCAGACCCTTGGGAAACCCCTAACAAATACTGACATGATTTTTTTTTTTTTTTTTTAAGATTTTATTTACTGGGCCGCCAGGGTGGCTCAGTTGGTTAAGCGCCTGACTTTGGCTCAGGTCATGAGCCAGGGGTTCTGGGAGCGAGCCCTGTGTCAGGCTCCCTGCTCAGCGGGGAGTCAGCTTCTCCCTCTCCTCCTCTCCCCACTCCGGCTCTCCCTCTCTACCTCCCATTCTCCCTCTCTCTCTCTCTCTCCCTCTCATTTGTTCACGCTCATTCTCTCAAATAAATAAGATCTCTTTGAGAGAGAGAGAGAAAACATGGGGGGGTGGAGCAGAGGCGGAGGAAGAGAATGAGAAAGAATCTCAAGCAGACTCTGCACTCAGGGCAGAGCCCCATGTGGGGCTCGATTCCATGACCCTGAGGTCATGACCTGAGTCGAAACCGAGAGTCAGGTGCTCAACCGACTGAAACACCCAGAGGCCCCCAATACTGACACGATCTCTAAAGCTTTTTGAGAGTGTGATTTGCAGTATGTATATGTTTTAAAAAGACAAAGGGTCTGATATGGAAGCTACTAGACTCAAAAGGCTCCTAAATATATTACCGCTAAGTACATTTTACTTATTTTTCAAGGTGGAGTCCAAATCCCACCAGCTCTGTGCGGTCTGCCCTGACTGCTCCATCCCTCGAGGGTTTCCCGTGTTCCAGGCTCTGGCCCTATCTCTGCTGCTTCCCAGCACATGCAGCAATCTGTGTGTCTGCCACTCATCCACCACTACAGTGTCTGGCCCCCAAGGACAGGGACTGTGGATCCCAAAATTTTTGGAACCCCTTGCCGCAAAGATTTTCCTGGCTATGAGAGCTGACCCCTGCAAGGAAGAGACACGGTTCGTTTTTAGCCTGGATTCCCAAATCTCATCCACTTTCTAAGATGTGGCTCCAACTACCCAACCTGGCAAGCAGCTTCTCTGACATCTGCTGAAAGTGAGCAGCTTCACTTTCAAAATACCCATTTTGGCGAAAAGAAATGAGTATCAAGTCTGTTGAGTGCCAGCCTCCAACAGACTTCCTTAGAATCCTGGTTCTGTTGCTCCCGAAGCGGGTGATTTTGAGCAAGTCACTCTATTCCTCCTGGCCTCAGTTTTCTCACCTGTAAAATGGGAATATATGCACCTGCGTCAGGGTTTCATGAACTATCGATGTTACAAGGCATTCGATGTAGTCCCTGCTTGTAAGCCATGGTCTAGAACACCAGCCAGCATCATTACTATTACTATTTCATCACACTGTCTTACAGGGAAGGCGTTCGCACGCATGTGTATTCTGACCTTCTAAATCAGTGGTTCTCCAGCTCTGGAATATATCAGAATCACCTAACATGGGGATCCCTGGGTGGCTCAGTGGTTTAGTGCTGCCTTCAGCCCAGGGCCTGATCCTGGAGTCCCGGGATCGAGTCCCACATCGGGCTCTCTGCATTGAGCCTGCTTCGCCCTCTGCCTGTGTCTCTGCCTCTCTCTGTCTCTCTCTCTCTCTGTGTCTCATAAATAAATAAATAAAATCTTAAAAAAAAAAAAAAAGAAAAAGAAAAGAATCACCTAACATGAGGCTACCTGGGGCACACCCCAAACCTACACAGCAGCATTCCCAGTAGGCAGGGGAGATGGTCGGCACTGGGCAACTCCTCTCTGAATAAGCCTCCCCACCCCCCACTGCCAGTGATTCTGATGTGTGCTCACCGAATCTAGAAAATTCTACTAGACATTATTCAATTTCCAAAGTTTTTTCCCCATCGAACTCTAAGGTTCCAAAGAGGTACTTCCGAACCCGTGGTTCCCCACCCCAGCTGGACGGCAACCCCTAGAGACTCAGATATTGGTTTGGGATGTGACCAGGATGTCAAGATTTCTAAACGACGGACAGAAGGCTCTAACCGTCGGTCAGCCAAGGTTGAAAATCACTGGCCCGTTGCAGGCCCTCTGTGACAAACTGAGCCACATCCTGGGGGACGATGATTTTACAGAAAGGGCTCTCATGCTGAAAAAAAAAAAAAAAAAAATTATACGAAGTTTGCAAACAGCTGCTCCAGCCTGTTAGTAAGAGCCTTCAGCCTCCAACCTGGCTTTTATTCACCTTTGTGTCTGTCCCAGGACCTTACTACATAGTAAATACTTAATAAATATTTGTTGGAAGGTTAAATAGTACTATTTTATTTGTTATCTGGCTCCAATTAAGTTTTCGGTTGCCTAGCATAACAACCTAACAGTTTCTTAAACATCTAAACCTTAACATCCTTTGCCTCAAACCTCAAACCTGAAACAGAAAGTGGGGCAGCCAGCCATCCAGCGGACACACTGACATTTCTTCGGGGGTCACATACACTATACAAGCTCCTAATGACTGATAAATGTAAGCAAATGTGATTTTCGTCGGCCGGGAAGAGTGTGACACTTGTCAGCAGCACAGGCCTCCTGGCCTAATATTTGCACGGTTCCATCTGAAACTGTCAGATTACAAGAACATGATAAAAACTTGTAGGAACTTCATAGTAAACAGTAACTGGCCCCTTGTCAATACATTAGGAGAAAAAAAATTCCTGCTGCCAAAACACACGGGCCAGAACGCCTGCAGTGCAGGCCTGTGGCCAACTAGACCCTGTTCCCTGGGCAGCTCTTTTGAGGTTCTCGACCACAGCGGTGGTGAGAGAAGCCCCTGACAACTCCAGGGATCTGGGAGCCAGCGGCACTTTCACCTCTTAGCTCTTCCAGGGCTCTAGGGCCCTGGGAACCCTTTAATCTCGTCGGCCCTCGGATTGCTTGTGTAACAGCTACCTCATGGGGTCATGGGGTTCGAATCCCAGCTCCTTACACACTGACTCTGTCGCTCTGGGCAAGTTTCTCCACTTCTCTAAGCCTTCTTCTTCTCACTTTTAAAATGAGGATGATATTAGCCTTGTCTCACAGTGTTGTCAGGGTAACGTGACGAGAACAGTGCCTGGTACACAACCGGCATTCAGCAGCAGACCTTAGTTCTTAAAATCTGCAAATCTCCAACGGGCAGTTTTGAAAACCAAGTCTTTGTCTTTCCTTTCCTCCTCGTGTTTTTGTCGGTGTGCTATCACAATTCACTGGGCAGCACACCTGACCTTAATGGACACACGACTACTATCATCTTTTTCATCCTACTTAATATGAACTTCCAAATGTTTCACTGCAGAAGTAATAATGCCGCTGATTATGGGACGCTGCCCCATACCACAGAGGGAATGCCAGTAACCTGTGAAATAGGCCTTGAGTTACCTTTTAAAACATCTGAGTTCTGAATTCTAAAATGCACTGGCCATAAGGATTTCAGGTAAAGGAATGGGGAGCTATGCTCTTATGGGGTCATGGTCAGATACAAGGAAGGAAGAAACATCCTCCCAGCTTATCTCTTTTTCCCCTCCCCCTGACATGGCCATGACACGGCCTCAGAACTCACAGCTCTTCCCTCCTTCTTCCCGCCCAACCTCGGTTTATCCTTCGGAATTCAGCTCAAGCACCCTCCCTGTGAAATGGTCCTCTCTGAACCTCTACTGACCATGTCAAGAGCATGGGGCGGGGGAGGGCGGCTGGGCTGCATCTCCTCTACACCTCTGGGGGGCTGGCAGGGGCAGCACTGAAGCAACAGCCACAGTGGGAGGTGGTCATCCAGGCTGATGTCTGAACCACAAGGGGCAAGAGGGGCAGGGCAGCCCACCTGATAGCTCACCCCACCTGCCCTGCCTGGGATGGGCACTAACTTGGCTTAATGACCAAAGCATACATTTCTGAAGCACAGAGAGCATATGTTCCTCCTGTAAATGTTCATTTATTGTCGCTACTGCTTTGGTATAAAGAAGCTCTCGCCATCTACCGTGAGCCTAGGAGCCCTCAACGAATACTTGGGAATGAAGGTGAGTCATCGGTAAATACTGGCTAAGTCCCTGACATCGCTACTTCTGCCACGGGCACCACCAAGTCTGGCACATTCACGCGGGCCTAGCCACCGGAGGCCTTTGAGACCCAAACAACTGTTGAGATTCTAGATGCTGCTACATAACAGACTCTTAAAAATCTAGGACCCTAATTAGACACATGCTCAAAGCTGCGTGTTCCCTCCCAATTCTCAGGAGAAACTTTCAAGAAAACTTCACAGAACCCTGAAACCAACTGGGAACATAGATGACTCCAGACATTCAAGTGTCCAAGGATTTGAGGCTCTAGAAGTCCGAGATGGGAAGGCCCCTCATCCTGCGTCCTCTGCTCACACACGTGACCTGCACCTAGGGATCTCAGGGGTCTTCCTTCCCCCCTTACACCCAGGGTGCACGGCCCCAACCAAAGGAGGTGTCCCCTGGGTCCGCCCTCTTTCATGCCTCCACGGGCTGCCCTAAGGTTGACGCCAAAGGGCCTTCTCAGAATTGGCCTCACTTTGAAGCCTATTCCGAAACACAGAGTGGGGTGGGGGTGGCCTCAATGCTCCAAAGGGCTGCAAAATAAAAGGTGGAAGGAAATACGCGGAGCTAAGACTCCACTTGACGGGATGAGCACTGGGTGTTATGCTATACGCTGGCAAATCGAACTCCAATAAAAAAATATACAAAAAATGAAATAAAAGATGCCTGTGTGGCTCAGCAGTTGAACACCTGCTCCTGGCTCAGGGCGTGATCTGTGGTCTCAGGATCAAGTCCCACATTGGGCTCCCTGCCTGGAGCCTGCTTCTCCCTCTGCCTACATCTCTGCCTTTCTCTCTCTGTGTGTCTCTCGTGAATAAGTAAATGAAATCTTTATAAAAAATAAAAAGTAAAATAAAATAAAGAAATAAAATGTAAAAAATGTAAAAGAATAAAATAAATAAAATAAACAAAATAAGATAAATAAATATAAAATGAAAAAATAAAATAAAATAAATGTAAAGATATAAAATAAAAAATAAAATAAGATATAAAAAATAAATAAAATAAATAAATAAAATGTAAAAAATGTAAAAAAATAAAATAAAATAAAATAATAAAATAAAATAATATAAAATAAAATAATAAAAAAAATAAAATGATAAAATAAAATAATATAAAATAAAGTAATAAAAAATAAAATAAAATAAATAAAATAAAATAAATAAAATAAATAAAATAAAATAAATAAAATAAAATAAAATAAATAAAATAAAATAAAATAAATAAATAAAATAAAATAAAATAAAATATAAAATAAAATAAAATAAATAAAATAAAATAAATAAAATAAAATAAAATAAAATAAATAAAATAAAATAAAATAAAATAAAAAAATAAAATAAAATAAAATAAAATATAAAATAAAATAAAATATAAAATAAAATATAAAATAAAATAAAATAAAATAAATAAAATAAAAAAATAAAATAAAATAAAATAAATAAAATAAAATAAAATAAAATAAAAAAATAAAATAAAATAAATAAAATAAATAAAATAAAATAAAATAAAATAAAATAAAATAATAAAATAAAATAAATAAAATAAAATAAAATAAAATAAAAAAATAAAATAAAATAAAATAAAATAAAATAAAATAAAATAAAATAAAATAAAATAATCCCTCCCGAGCAGGAAAGCAATGCATTCAGAGCGCCGCAGGGTGCAGGGTCTCAGAGCAGCGTGCGGCACCTCTGGTCCATCCGGGGATTGGGGGGGCGGGGGGGGGGGTGCCAGGGGCGGGGGCGGGGTCCCGGGGCGGGGCGCGTACCTCCTGTCCGCCGCGGGGTCGCGGGGGGCCTGCGGGTGGCGGCTGCCGCGCTGCGCGGGGCCGTGGCGGAGGCGGTCGGGGCGGGGGCGGGGGCGGGCGCGCGGCTCCCCGGGGTCGGGGTCGGGGTCGGGGTCGGGGTCGCGGCCGCGGAGCAGCGGCACGGAGGTGCGCACGGCCGACACCACGTGGCCCGCGAAGGCGCGCGGCGGCGCCCCGGGTCGCAGGGCCCCCCGCGCGCGGGCCGAGCCGGGCAGGCAGGGCCGCGTCTGCTCCATCACGCCGCCGCTGCAGCTGCGGGAGCAGGCGGACCACGGCCCCCAGGCGCCCCACACGCCGCCGCCGCCGCCGCCGCCGCCGTCCTCGGGGCCGCCCTGGGCCGCCGTCCGCTGCGGGACCTGCGGAGACAGGGGCCGGTTAGGGCGCGCGGGCACCCGCTCCCGCTCCCGCTCCCCTCCCGCTCCCCACACCCGCTCCCGCTCCCCCTCCCGCTCCCCGCACCCGCACCCGCTCCCCGCACCCGCTCCCGCTCCCCCTCCCGCTCCCCGCACCCGCACCCGCACCCGCTCCCCGCACCCGCTCCAGCTACCCCTTCCACTCCCCGCTCCCGCTCCCCCTCCCGCTCCCGCTCCATCTCCCCCTTCCGCTCCCCGCTCCCCCCCCTCCTCCCCACACACGCTCCCCCTCCCGCTCCCGCTCCCCGCACCCGCTCCAGCTCCCCGCACCCGCTCCCCCTCCCGCTCCCCGCACCCGCTCCCCGCTCCCGCTCCCCGCTCCCTGCACCGCTCCCTGCTCCCGCTCCCACTCCCCCTCCCGCTCCCCGCACCCGCTCCAGCTCCCCCTTCCGCTCTCCGCACCCGCTCCCCGCACCGGCTCCCGCTCCCCCGCACCCGCTCCAGCTCCTCATTCCGCTCCCCGCACCCGCTCCCCGCTCCCCCTCCCGCTCCCCGCACCCGCTCCCCCTCCCGCTCCCCACACCCGCTCCCCGATCCAGCTCCCCCTTCCGTTCCCCGCACCCGCTCCTCGCTCCAGCTCCCCCTCCTGCTCCCCGCTCCCGCTCCCCGCACCCGCTCCCCCTCCCGCTCCCCCCTCCCGCTCCCCGCACCCGCTCCTAGCTCCAGCTCCCCCTCCCCCTCCTGCTCCCCGCTCCCGCTCCCCGCACCCGCTCCCCGTTCCCGCTCCCCCTCCCGCTCCCCACACCCGCTCCCGCTCCATGCTCCAGCTCCCGGGCTGGCAGGCACAGGGTCAGCCTAACCAGAAGAAAGGCCAATCCCACTCCAGTTAGAAAGTATACACAAAAATTAAGTTAAAAATAAATTAATTAAATAAATAAAATTAAATAAGAAATAAAATTAAATAAATAAGATAAATATAAAATAAATAAAATAAATAGAATGAATATAAAATAAGAAAATTAAAAATATAAAAAATTAAAAATTAAATAAAATTTAAAAAATAAATATAAAATAAAATTAAATAAATAAAAAATTAAATAAATAAAATGAATATGAAATTAAAATAAAATAAAATAAAATAAGAAAATTAAAAATATAAAAATAAAATAAATATGAAATAAAAATAAAATAAATTAAATTAAATAAAAATATAAAAAATAAATAAATAAAATTAAAACAATAATAAACTAAAATAAATAGGAAATAAAAAATAAAATAAATAAAAAATAAAAAATAAAATAAGTAAAATAAGAAAATTAAAAACATTAAAAAATAAAATAAAATTTAAAAAATAATAAATAAAATAAAATAAAATAATAGACGACAGGAATATAATCCAGCCTGGATGACACTCGTCTTTATACCTTTCCACACGCTCAGGAAACAGAACTTTGACTTTTCTAACAGGGGGAGGGGCACACAAAGATCAAAGGGCTCAAGGGTCGCAGCTGTCCCCCTACAGCGGTGGCCTTGGAGAGCTCCAGTGGTGCCCTGAGCCCATACCCCGCAGGAGGCCCCCTTCACCTCCTACATAGGTCCTGGGCATCAGGCCGCAGGGCCTGGACTCCCCTAAGCTGCAGGGGAGGCCGTGAGGCCCAGACTCCCCCGCACACTCAGGGACACACCCCAGTTTAGAGGCCGGGCCCTGAAGCCACACCCCTGCCACCACATCTAGCATTGTCTCTGGGATGTTTCTGAACCTCTCTGAGCCTCAGTGCCCTGAAGGAGGATGGGGCCTGGCTCCCAGGGACGTAAGGAATTTAAGTCAGGTCACACGTGTGAGCAAGGAGCCTGGCACTCAATACACACTTGTTAGGAACCATCATGATTTTTCCTGCTTCCATGGTCAATCAGAAGAAGTGAGAACTGTCAGGAACTCTTAAAGTCCTACCTAGAGAGTGATCCTACGCTCCTATTCGTATAACGGGTCATTTCATGGAGAACGACTATGGCAGACTTGGCGCTGGAGGGGGGGCGGGGGGGGATAGGCAGTGTTTCTTCATTACACAGACACCCTCTGAGCACCAGCTACACCCCTTGCTGAGGGCCGCCCTGAGGACCAGGAGAAAAGCACCCCAGAGGCACACCCATGGCCTGCACCCAGCAGAAGAGCGCTATGCAGCTAGGACTGGATTGGGGGGTGTGGAGTCTCCTAGGGAGGCTGGCTCCCCTGGCTGGGGGTGGGGGGATTAACAAGGCCTAGGAGGAGGAATCAGAACAATAGTCAGGTACCCACTCAGTACCAGGTAACACGTGTAATCTCCAGACTTCACTGTGGCCCTGGTGACTACTCTCCAAGGTGAGGTTTCCCAACTGAGGCTCGAAAAGCGTGGCCTGCTCCGGTCATGCTCCCGCAGCAGGACTTAAAATCAAGTCTACCCAATTCCCAGGCCCACAGCCCCAGCACTCCCTGCTCTCCCCTGGCAGGCAGCTGCCCTTGTGTTTCTGGATCCTTCTCCTGGAATGTCCTCCTTACCTGTGGGACACTGACCAACACTATGACTTTCCTTAGAACGTGAGGTTTTCAGTGAACCTCACACTTCCATCTGAAGCACAAAAAGCCATGATTAACTTGGCCTTTTTTCTTTTTTTCTTTCTTTCTTTTTTTTTTTTTTTTAGCTCTTGGTTTTTGACAGCATTTTTTGGCCCAAAGCTCAAAGACTTTTCATGGTTGGGTTCTCTGTCCCCACAGTACTGCTGCACTGTAAGAAGGTCCAGGGATCGTCCTCCCCTTTGTGTGGAACAAATCCAAGAAGGCAGAGCTCCTTCACACACACCACGTGGAATTGAGAGTGGACCTAAAGATTCCCTCAGAGGAGGGATGTAAGGATTCGACGAAGAAACCCACTTGACGTGCCTGCAGTAAGTGCTCAGGCAGCGTTGGTCACTGCTGTAGCTGGCACTGTGGTCACTAAAAGTGCGGGCTCAGGCTGAGGTTAGAGGCCTTGCCTCCAGGCTAATCAGTCACCCTGAATCCATGGGGCTGGTTTAATTGAGGCCATTTTCCTTTGACTACATTCCAGTGCAGAGTGCTCTGTGGATGACCTCTGTAGCTTAAGTTGAGTTCCTGAAGGTTCAGGGAGCAGCTAAGGCAGGATGAGGTGATGCTGAGGGAACCCAGGGAGCAAATAAACATCTAACCAGAGGGTTAAGCCCAGAGCTGGATGTCAGACAGCCAGCCTTTGGGAGCCATGTTCACTCAGAGAGCCAAGGCAGAAGGTTGGAGGTACCGTGGGGTGGAGCCAGCGGGAGATGGGGTCAGAGCAAGGGCAAGACAGATGGTCCTGGGACAGGAGCCTCCAGTTCCTTAATGGCCAGTATGTGAGCAGCAGCAGGGGGATGGGGGCATGAATAGCCAATACTTTCAACTCATCAATACTAATCAGGGACCCAGGAGAGAAAGCTTTTTACCTGCTTATAAATACAAACAAAACAAAAGCTTTTGTTCTTTCTTCCCTCTCTTACATGTCTTGGTTATTTGTTTATTTGTATTGGAGAAAGAGAGCATGGTGGGGGGGGGATGCAGAGGGAGAGGTAGAAGTAGACTCCCTGCTGAGCAGGATGTGGGGCTCCATCTCAGGACCCTGAGATCATGACCAGAGCTGAAGGCAGATGCTTAACCAACTGAGCCACCCACGCACCCCTGTCCTGACTTTTAAATATCAAGCTGATCATGGATTCACTGAAGTAGTTGTGAAAAAATGTGCTTCATCAGGCCACAGGGTTGATATAGAAAGTAATATATAGGCACCTGGGTGGCTCAGTGGTTGAGCGTCTGCGTTCAGCTCAGGTCATGATCCGGGTCTTGGGATCGAGTCCTGAATCAGGCTCCCTGTGTGGAGCCTGCTTCTCCCTCTGCCTGTGTCTCTCATGAATAAATAAATAAAATCTTGGGGAAAAAAAAAAAAAGAGAGAAAGTAATCCCTAAAGTGTGTGTTGTGAGTTGAATGATGGCCCTCCCTATAAGGTATGTCCCTGCCCTAATCCCAAGAATTTATGAATACGACCTCATTTGGAAAAAGGGTCATTCCACATGTGATTAAGGATCTTGAGATGGGAACCTCCTGGATTTTCCATTGTAGGTTTCCCTAAATCCAATGACAAATGTTCTTATAAGACACAGAAGAGAAAACACAGAGAGGAGAAGGCCGTGTGACCACCGGAGCAGACTGGAGAGATACAGCCATGAGCAGCAACGCAGGAAGCCTCCAGAAGCTGGAAGAAGCAGGAAGGATGTCCCCCTAGTAACTAGAAGGAGTATAGCCCTAGTCACACCTTGATATTGAACTTCTGGCCTCCAGAACCATGAGGAATGAATTTTTGTTGTTTTAAGCCATTAAGTTTATGATCATTTGTTACAACAGCCCAGGGAAACTAATATAGTGTTTAGTACTTTGAGGACAAGGAGGAAAGGGGACAGGTGTTTGCCGAGCACCTTCTCTGGGTCTGGCCTTGTGCAAATGCCTCACTTAGGTACTGGCTCTATAGCACAGGAACCATCAGCTCCATGGTACACTTGACAGGGCCCCTCATTCACCCTGAGAGGTTGGTGTTATTTTGTCCCTTCTACAGGAAAGAACTGGGGCCTCTAGAGGCTGCGTGACTTGCCCAGGATCCAGCTGGTAGGAGGCCGACAGGACTGACATTGAAGCCTGCTGACTCCTAGTCCAGCCTTCTTTTTTTGCCCCCCTGCATCATGCTGCCTCCCTGTTTTTGGTGGAGAATAGAAGAGTAAAATGAGTCAAAATAAATCTACGTTGATAGTTCTAGAAGGATCATTGGGATAAACAAACAAAGGCAGAAGTACGTGTCTGGCACATCGGGGGATCTCAGTTATCCAGGATCTTCTGATTTGTCATTGACACAGATAAGGAAGGCACCGTCGCTAGCATTTGGATTAGACATGCGGCTCTACTAAAACTCCACTTCCTAGAGCTAATCCCACCCTTAATTTAGCTTCCTATTGCCAAATCGGGCAGGGTCCCTGGGGGAAGAAAACATGAAACCACATTCCATCCTATTCTATTCATAAGAATTCTCTAATTTATAGTTGAATTATGGTGAGCGACTTGAAATTCCATCTCAGTCCCCATGGTAGGAGTCCAACCACAAGCTCCAACATTGTATTTTTATAGTACGCAGCCAGAAACAAAAGAAAAGGGCGAGGGGAAGGGAGGGAAAATGCAAAGAAAGAGAAAGAAAGGAAGAAAAAACAGAAAAAAGGGAGGGGGGCTTTGGATGTGGGCCTCCTGGATGCATCAAACCCCCATCCTCCTCCCGCTCCTCCCTCACCCTCCTGGTGACCCACTCCCCCCTTGTTTTCTGACAGTCAAGGAGTTTTCTGGGAGGCATGGTGGGGACACTTTCACGTCTCCTGAGATACAACATTCCCCAAATCATGACTAACTAGCAGGACCTCTTAGTGACAAGCATCAAAACCAAAGACTAAATCATGATTGGACAAAACCAAAGAAAGACTAGAACCTTAAAACCTTGTCACCTGCCAGCACATTGCTCCTTCCCCAATATACACATGTCCTGTTAAGACCGAAGCTGAGGGACGCCTGGTGGCTCAGCAGTTGAGCGTCTGCCTTTGACTCGAGTCGTGATCCCAAGGTCCTGGGATCAAATCCCGCATCAGGCTCTCCGCGGGGAGTCTGCTTCTCCCTCTGCCTGTGTCTCTGCCTCTCTCTCTCTGTGTCTCTAATGAATAAATAAATAAAATCTTAAAAAAAAAAAAAGACCGAAGTAGAAAATCTAAGACACTTCTAAAAAAGCACCCTAAACTGTTCCTCATCCCTTCCAAAGATTTCTAACCCATCAATCAGAAAAACTCAAACAACCCAATGGAAATAGGGACAAAGGGCATGAGAGGGTTTATAGTCAGCAGGGACTGAATGTTTGTATCCCTTGCAAAATTCAAATGTTGAAGCCCTGCCCTCCAATGCAATGGTATTTGGAGGTAGAGCCTCAGGAGTTCCTTGGGTTTAGATGATGCCATGTGGGTGAGACTCCATGATGGGATTCATGTCCTTACAAGAAGAGGGAGAAAGACCAGGAATCTCTCTCTCTCTCTCTACCACCTGAAGACATAGTGAGAAGCCAGTGTCTGCGAGGCTGAAAGAGAGCCTTTGTGAGCAACCAAATCTTGATTCCAGACTTCTCAGCCTCCAGTGCAGTGACAGATAAATGCCTGGTGTTTAAGCCCCCTGGGCAGTGGCATTTTGTCATAGCAGCCTGGGCTGACCAACACAACAGGGAAATAAATACAACGTATGGAAACTGAACATCACATATGATCAAGCAAATGCAAAATTAAACAACAGAATTCCATTTCATACCCATTAGATTGGCAGAGAATATCAAGTTTGACAACACTGATGTGACAAGAACGTTCACTGCTGATGGGAGTCTAAATCCAGGCAACCTCTTGGGAGGGCACTTTGCAACACGTATCACGATTTTAAATGCACATACCCTTGAGCCCAGTGGCTCTGCTTCTAGGGGTTCACCCTATGGATTTACTCAAAATCTGTGTGTGAGGTTGTACATATAATGACTTTTATTGCATCATTTGTTGTAAAAAGTAAAACCAAAAAAATCTGGAGACCACCTAAAATATCCATTCAGAGGAACCTGGCTAAATGAAATCTGATCCATCCAAACAACAAAATGCAATGTATCTGCTAGAATGAGGTTGATTTACATGTGTTAAAGTGACAGCTCTCTATATTAGCAAAAAAAAAAAACAAAAAAAAAACAAAAAACAAACAAGAGGTAGAAAAAGTATATGAAGAATAAACATATTTACAGATATCTCTCTTTAAGTATTAGATTGAAATGTAAACAACAGTTGACACTTGATCTTCCGGACAGAAAGCCATATTCTGCTGTAAGGAAAGGAGTGGGTGTTACAGCCCATATCGGATGGCCTCAGCCTTGTATAAAAGAGGTAAGACCTGCCAGGGAAAGAAGGGGAGAGATAAACTGGGGGCTTACAGAAAGAAGAGGTAATAGGAAGAGCAAAATATCCTTTATCTGCCTGAACCGCTTGAATGAAGCTCCAATCTGATACAAGATTCATTTCAGGGATTTTTATTTCCATTATACAGATGTGGTCGTTGAGGTACAGAGCGCCCTAGTGGATGAAGCATGGGCTTTGAAAATACATTCGAGAGATGAAGTAATGCAGATCTGACAATGTTGTTTGGTAGATGAAACGTGAGAAGTAAAGCATCTAGCACATTCCCAGTCACCCAGCCAGGGCATGGTTGACCGCCATTCATCCCTCCTTTGGAAGAACTTATAGCACTCGTCGAAGTTTTATAATGTGTAAGAAGCAGACCCAACCCTCCAACCTAACTGGTGTTTGCTCCATTCCACTGGAGATTCTAAGGGATGGGGCAGGGTGGAGGTAGGGGGAAGATAACAGAACTAAAAGAGCTTTTCAGAGTACACGTGGCATCCCATATCCCTTCCCCAGAGATTACAATGTGAGTGAGGCAGGGGTCAAGGGAGAAATGTGTATTTTGGATAAAATCTTTCAGATCTTCTCATATCATCCCTTCCTCATTTAAAAGTGACCATTTGATATTATGGTGCTTCTCTAAATAGTCAATACTGGGGCATGAGCCAGGGAGCAGAAAAAAGGGAAGGCATTCAGAGAAGTGAGGGAAATAGGGTGGTTACATTCCTATTTAACTCAACTTGGGCCACGCATAAGAAGAGGGGGTAGCAGAACCAGAGGGAGAACTGAAATCCCCCAAAGACTTTGGGTTTGGAGCTGGACGCTATAACTAACAACACTTTGGGATCAGTTGTACGGAAGTTAATATTGGGCAGGGATTTTTGTGTAAATGTATATCAACAGTAATACATGTGTGTAGGGCAGCCTGGCAGTCATTTCCCTTTCCTTGGGTCCTTTAGGAAATCACCCCTCCACACTGGATGAATTGTGGTGGGAATGTATTCAGAGACCCTGACAGCAGAAGCCAAGGTAAGCAATGTGGGCCAATCAGACGTTCCCTCCCTGAAATTTGAATACCCAGTAAAGGGGCCAAGAGACCACAAATGGCTTTGAGTCTTTCATCCTGACCCCACTGCTTATGCTGTGAGACCATTTCTTTTGCTCTCTGGCATGCCTCAGTGCCCACCTGCTTCCCAGGCTAGTTTCAGTAAATTCTGTTGCTTGCAGTGAAGAATCCTAAATGATATCTAAATGATTACAAACATTATAATGTCAAGGGTGGTAACCAAGTTAATGGGAAGGTAGCTGGGTCTGCCTTTGGCACAAGATTTGTAGGAGAGAAAGCAGCGCTTGGGATGACCAAAGTGGTCCAGACTTGGCATAAGCCTCGGGTTGAGGGGAGTCCAGGGCTCCAGGATTCAGGGAGATGACAGTTGACCACAGTCTGCATAACCAGAGAACCAAGGTCTCCCTCAAACAGGATGGGCTGAGAGAATAGGAGGTTCACAGGGACAGTGTGTGAGCTCCGAGAGGAGTAGAGGAAGCAAAAATCCGGGCAGCTGTGGCCGCCTTATTTCATCATAATGTTGTTAAGGGGATGAATACGTATGACCAAAATAGAAGGACAGTAGAACAAACCAGGGCTTGATAGACTCAGTGAAACATCAAAACCATGAGCAATACAGAGCAACATGGAGTCCTGTAGTATAATATTAAGTGAAAAATGCCAAAGACAAACTTGTAACTATACCCTGATTATAATTATGTAAAGATTCTGTAGGCATATATGCTAAACAAAACCTGGAAGGGGCTATGGAAAAATGAAAACATGCGATATGTTACTGAAGCTGGACCCAGGGTGGATTTTCTTGTAATTAAAAAAAAAAAAGTCCAATGATGGTTACACTACTGCTTTCTCAATAAATAAAAATAAATAGATTAAATGAAGAAAGATTCAGAACAGACTGTGGGGGGTGGGAGGCACAGAAAAGTAAACCAGGAGTTGGTGGTAGTCCTTGTTAGAGAAAGCCCTGAGAATTTCTCATGGCCACCAGTAGATCTGTAACTAGGAACAGCTCTAAATGCTTTTCAATATATTTGGTTTGGGTACTAATGCGAAATCACGTAAGATTTCACTGGTTTCTAATTTTCTTTCTACAAAATTAAACCTGCCATCTGTTCTTCATAGAAAACGAGTCACATGCAAAGTCTGAAATTCTCGAGTCTCATTCTAGAAGAGACTGGAAAAAGTAGGTTTGGTTTTAGCCACATAACCAAGTCAACGCATGAAAGCAAACGTTACAAAAATATACGTTGGAGTTGGAGCCCAGAGAGCAAAGTTTTGGAAAGCTGAGAGCACATGAGAGCAGGAGCATATAGGGCGTAGCTGGGCCAGGACATCTGTTACCTGGGACCTTGGGCAGGGAACACGGGGAGGGTGGTGCACTTTGATAAAGAAGCTCCAGACTCAAACCAGATCTAAATGAAGGACCACCACAATGGTTTGCTCTGAGACACAGACTCAACCTTACATCTTAATCACCTATCTTGACTCTGACAACACACTATAGAGGCATAGAGGCCCCCTAATCTTATGTCTGAGCGTAACTTCACTGCCAGCAGCCACAAAATCAAAGTAAGAACCTCCCATATGTGGGACACCTGGGTGACTCAGCAGTTGAGCATCTGCCTTCATCAGGGCGTGATCCCAGTCCAGGGATTAAGTCCTGCATTGAGCTCCCTGTGGGGAGCCTGCCTCTCCCTCTGTCTATGTCTCTGCCTCTCTCTGTGTGTCTCTCATGAATAAATAAAATCCTAAAAAAAAAAAAAAAGAACCTCCCATACACGGGAGATTGGAGCAAAATGTGCTCAGGCTTGATCGCTGTGTACAAATCCCCGCGCACGGTAATTTACATCAAGATGAGTTCTACAAATGCATTTTAGGAAAAGTTAAAGGGATGCATGTGCACAAAGCCATCACAAAGGAGAAGTGGAGGCCAAAGGAGAGGCAGATGTATGTGCAAAGAGAAATACTAAGCCCCACCTAAAACAAGAGCCACATAGAGAAAAAAACCACTGTCATGCCATCACCCAAAAGCTAAGCACCTGTGGGTTTGGTCGCTCTGCAAATTCCAGCTCTATCTACCCGGCCCTAAGGCTGTGTCTCAATACCATGTCCTTAGAGTAGGTGAATCTTTACAGTAAATGATCTCAGACACAGCAAACTCTTCCATATTCACCTACCTAGGTGATCTTGAGTCCACACTCTGGCCCAAACACTGGAGAACACAGACACACCCTTGTGCTCCCACTCCTGGCCTGTGTAACCCACAGGGCATGTGTAACCCACAGGGCACCTCCTGCACAACCAACGTCACATCTGCTGAGACTGAATTCAGAATCCTGGCTCCTCTTACTCACCTGGTGAGTAAGAACCTCTAGGGTGGGGCCCAGGATTACACATTTTAAACAAGCTTCCCTGCCAATTTGAATGCAGCTGGAAAATCTCTGGTGCCTGGACACCTCTAGGTGACACTCAAACAGGAAACCACTCAACCTACCCGCTAGGCCTCCGACTTCCACCATACACCGCTATTTCCTTAACTCCCAAATGCCCTAGCCACATTATTCCCTGCTGTTTGGCCTTCTTCTCCCACTTCAGCCATTCGAGCTGAGGCCAGCTTGGAGTTTCTCATATGAGACAGGGAAACATTCAAAGGATGACACTGGCCTCATGTGGGATTCACACGTTATAAAGCAGGCTCCATTCGAAATGTACTCTTAACAATCGCAGCAATGGGTAGTACAGCAAGATGAAAGAAGAGGAAGGGAGGACTTGTGGGAAGCCCTGGACAGGCCCCCCTATGCTCTGGTCCCAAGTCTGCTGTTAACTCACTTGGTGATTTGGGGCAAGTCAGTCTGTGGCTCTGGACCTCAGTTTCCATATCAGTAAAATGAGCCGGTTGGGCTTGATGAGGGCCGGGGGTCCCTTCCAGTGCTAACAGGCTCCGATTTTTCCTGGAAGAGCTCGGACATTCCTTGCCACGTATTGATTCACTTCAAGTACCGAAACACGGGGAGGCGATCCCACAGGTTGCGCCCAGGGTCCCCCACTGCCAGCAAAGAGCAGGCTCGAAGCACAGAAAAGCTCCCCTAAATGCAGGGCAAGAGAGGCTGGGATGCGTTTCCACGATATTCAACGGAAGGCAGGGCCCGGCCAAAATGATGGAATGAGGTAAATATTTGGATGTGATCTGCATAATCGGAAACAATCCTGCTTATGAAACTGACCTGACTCTTTCATCACCCGCCACATGGAAACTGCGCTCAGTTATATCTAGAATATACCGCAGAGCAAGTGCCCGGGTACCGAGTCCGCCCGTGTTGCTGCGCAGTCACTCGGGAAACAGAAGCAGATGTCTCTATGCAGTGCCTGTGTGTGTTCTTTTGTTTGGTGCCTGGTCCATTTGGCTTCACGGCCTCCACCGTTTGCCCATCTACAACCCCAGCCAACCAGGACGGTCAAAATAGTGAGTAGCGCGCACAGCAAAGAGTGCGGCTTCCGGACCCAAGGGTCGACTTGGGGGATCAGCAACTTTCCAGCACAGAAGCCTACCTGGTGATTTGGCCCTCTGCATCTGGGTCAATACCCAGCAGGCTCCCGGAAGACAGGCCATTCAAAAGCATCTTCCCGGAATACATCAGCATCCGGCGCAGAGCAGGGCACACAGGAGGCATTCTGTAAACACTTCGCTGCATGAGTGACGCTGCAAGTGGCCTGAGGTTGGATGCTACCCAGATCCCCTGCCTCCGTTTTTTTCCCTGCCCGCTCAGGCTTTCCGTGCCCCCAAAGCTATTTTCTAGAAATCTAGCCCTACTGTGTTGCTCTTTTGCTCACCAATGCCTCTTGAATTCTCACTCTACGAAAGATGAGATCCAAACTTGCTCTTCGCTGCGGCGTTCCAAGCCTTTCATCATCATCTGTGCTCACCCTTCCTTCCTGGCTTGAACTCTGGCACCGCTCTCCCCCGACCCTTTAACATTCCCACCATACAGGAAGCAGGATGCGCCCTTCCTCCCCTCCTACCTTCACCCTGCTGGGCTCTCAGCTCAAATGTTCCCTCCCTTCTCTCCTTCTCCTCTGCCTGGGAATTCCTACTTGGCTCCAACCAGGTCCAAGGTCTGAAGACCAACATTCAGGTCTCATGGTCCCCCCCCTCCCGCTCTGGGGACATCACGCACATCTCTCCATCACACTTACCACTTGGCACTATAATTCTCTCTATACACAAACATCTCCCCCAACAACACTTCAAGTTCCCCAAGGCAGGGATCTTTGTCTTCTTAATCTTTCTGTTCCAACGACTCTAACAGCACCTCATATACAATCTGTCACCTCACAGGCCCTCAGAAGATATTTGATGGATGGATGAATGAGCACATGGATGAATGAAGGACAATTGTACCAACTGCTTGGTTTCCTGCCCGTTTGCTTTGTTAAGTGTCACACACTTCCTGTCTCTATAGCACATGTCATGTCTGTTTGAGTCACTTGGCTGGTCTCCGATGTCTAAATGTTCCATGTGTCCTACTGCCAAGAGGCTGACAATCCAAATGACAGTGCTCCTGTCTCTTCAAAGTCATGCACTCAATATATGATCCTCTGACCATCTCCTGCTGGACACCACACTTGACCCTCTCCTTGACTCCAGGACACCATACCCTCCTGGTTTTTCTTCTAAACTTCTAGCTGTCTTCTCTTCTGTCCATCTAGTTCCTCTCCTATCTGCTGGCTTCTCTTCTATCTGCTCCTCAAGTGTGAAGGTTCCGTTACTGGCCTTCCAATCTTATCCAAACCCTCTTACAGAGAAATACTGTAGCATCATTATCAACTCTTGCCATATACCGAAATATGTTATAACTCGAACCAGATTGTATTTGATTGAGAAGGCGAAGATCTCATTTACGTACGTGCTCCATGGGAACAGGTGATGGCAACAGGTGAGCAGAAAACTAAGGTTTTTGCAACAAAGAGAAAGATGCTGATAATCAGGGCCCCAAGTACCAGCACAGCAACAGAAACCCTCTGCTATTCAGCAGTACTACTGAGCCGGTATCTCTGGATGGGGTGCGACAACCGGAGATGTGAACAATCTCTGACTATATCCTTTCCAAGATCCATTGAAATTCCCTGGCTACACATTAGTCATTTCCAACAATTTATAAAATCTACCTCCTCATGTTTAAGCAGTATTTCTCTGATTCTTGAAGAAAGAGACGCAGTTAGTGTCTACCAAGCTCCTACCACATGCCAGGCACTTTACTAATTTGCTTCACTTAATCTGCAAAGCTGGCTTCCTTCTATCAACCAGATCTTAATCCAAATGTCACCTCCCCCAAGAGGCCTCCCTGGGCCACACCACCTAGAGTCGTGAGCACGCAGGGGCATGCACACACAGACATCGTCACATCATGCTGCCCTATTTGATTTTCCTCATAGAAGTTATTGCACTCTGCATTGCTCTTACTTGCTTGCTTGTTGTCTGTTCCTCTCACCTGGAGTAGAAACACCTTACTTTTTGAGGGTCTTGTGGAGCTTTTCTCACCTCTTCCCCGCTATAACAGAGCCTGCTCAGTGGTTGCTGAATGCATAACCTGAATGCCAGGGAGGAAATACTATCCTGCTGTTTGAACTGAGAATCTGATACAACCCGCCTAAAGTTAAGCTGCTAAGAAGCAATATAAGTAGAATTCAAATTCAAACCTACCTGCTCCAGGAGTCAAGCTGCCCACTAGCCAACTTTCTTTAACTGGAGTTGTTAGCAGTGCACCAAGGGGACCAGACATCCCAGAAAAAAAAATATGTGACATCTTCTCAAACTATCAATTTCCTCAAGGATTTTTTTAAAGTATGTGTGTGTGTGTGTGTGTGTGTGTGTGTGTGTGTGTGTGGCGGGGGAGAATATGTAGATGTCAATTTTGTCCTGATGTTAAGTAATTTAAAGCACCATTTTAAAAATAAAACAATCAGGGAGCCAAGGTGGATCCATCAGGAAAGCGTCTGCTATCAGTTCAGGTCATGATCTCGGGGTCCTGGGATCGAGCCCTGCATAAGGCTCCCTGCTCAGTGAAGACCCTGCTTCTTCCTCTCCCTCAACCCTTCCCCCTGCTTGTGCATGCTCTCTCTCTTTCTCTCTCTCAAATAAATAAATAAAATGTTTAAAAAAATCAATCAATCTCATTTCGGGACAGAATGCCACATTTCCATGAATGTTTAAAAAAAAAATGGACCTCAGGGAAATTTTGAGACTTCAGTAGGCCATCCTGGGCTACCCTAAAGGTTATATGCGCACATGGGTGTGTACGTATGTGTATGCACATGTGAGCACATATTCACACTCGTCTGCTGGTGGAAGACTTGGGTGGGAGACATGTAGAAAGCCTGAACTATACTGGTTGCTACACAAAAGTGCTGGAGTTGAAGTGATTCAGGAGAAAGGAGAGTCGTCAAGGGACAACCACCCTCAACAACGATCTTCACGGCCATGAAGGGTGGTTCGGCAAAGAGAAGGGTCAACAGACCTCAGCTGAAGGGATTTGAGCAAGAAGGCAGAGACACAGACAACATTAAAAATAGACTCTGTTTCCAAGGATAGTTATAAAGTCTCCTCCCCAGAACAGTTCAAAATAGAACAGATTTGTCTTTCTGGGATGGCGTAGGTGTGGTCTTGCCTGAAAGAGGAAAATCTCTGGAAATTATTTCCATCTCGAGAACTCTATGGTCAAGACCACTAGCGGCAGCCAAACTAAGAGCTTGCCCCCCAAGACCACCACCACTGTTTCTGGAATGATTTTTAAAAAGGCCCCCCTCTTTACAGTAGCTGGCTTGATCTGAAACTTCTCCCCCAGTTATTCCCAGACAAGGTTTCCTGGTCTGGAGTCCTTGCTCAGGCAGGGAACCGAGCATTCCAGCAGTGCCCGTCCCACCAGATGAGCTCCTCCAGTGTGTCAGATAAGCAGGGGCATCACCTGCCCATGCTGAGGTAGGTTGTGTGTACGGCAGAGAGAGAAGGAGCCCCTCTCTGCAGCACTCAGAGGCTTCCCCAAACATCTAACGTCTCTGTGGCTCCGAACCAAGAATCCTTCTCAGAGCCAACAGCTTACAGCCCATTAAAACCCTGTGTAAATGCAAACACCCTCTCCATTAGACAAGGAAGAAACAAGAACCACGTCTTGGGACCAAGCTAGCAGTTGTTGAAACTGGACTAGGGGCTGGAGTCTCTGAAGAGGAAATATCACTGTATTAAAAACCACAACTATTTCCAATGCTCACAGTCAATTACATGGGAGGAGCAAAGGCGCTGCTGGAAGCCTTGCGAGGGCAAGCAGGTTCTGCTTGGGGGTTGGGAAAACTAGAGGCACCTTTGCAGTTTTGAGCTGCTTGAGGCTTGAGACGGAGCACGAGACTACCTCGACGGTACATGCATGTGGCCACTTAATCACACCCCAAGTCTATGATATCAGCATCATCTTCATTTTAGCCAAAGGAAAGTCACTAATCTAGTTGGTTGGCATCCCAGACGCTGACTGGGTCCTATGTATCAGGGAGCAGAGGTACCACTTCAAAAGCTTCCATCCTTCTGGCTGTTTCCTCTACCCCAGGGGTCCTCCATCTCTTTCTATGCAACCACTTGAGAGTGTTGGTCACTGTTCTGGGCTTAAAGAGGTCAGAAGCTCCATGCAGGCCTCAAGGCCAAGCTGTACAATACACTTGAGCTTCATCAGACTTCTGCTTTGTGAGTCATTGGGCACTAACCCAGATGCAGTGTTTTCTGGGTGTTTTACTCACAATGTAAATCTTTATACTGTGAATTGGGTATAACAAGGGATGATTAAAAGTGAGCACAGCCACCATCACCCAGATGTTGGCCATTTGAGACTCCTATGGGAAGCCAGCCTGGGGCATGGGAGAAACCACCACAGCTCCCATAACATGGCACCACTCTGCTTGGGGCTTTGCCACCAACACGGTGTCTCGTTCTTCCGTTGTTGGTGGTCATGAATGGAGCCGCACTGAGGTGTGATTCTGCGCTCCCCAAGCCCTGACATCTTACTTCCGTTTTGTACTTTCTGGACCATAACAATGGATTACGATGACGATGGGCTGCAAACATGACCAAAATATACCTTGTGGCCATTACAAACACTGTATTAATCACACTCTTACAGAGAGAAATGACTTTGTTATTGCAAGGATAAACCTCTCGAAACTTAATCCTTTTCTTCCTTTGGAACGATGGCTTTGATCACTGATGTTTAGCACAAGAATTTGCCAGGACAAAACCGATGCATTATAATAAGAAACATCATATTTTGTCGCCCACCTGCTACTTTTCTTGGGATCTGTCTCCCTTGGGAATGCCACAGGCAGGATCCAGGCATTTCAGGGTCTGTGGCTATAATGTTGGGTGATGTGACAAGCTCACTAGGACATAGCGCTGACATTATACACGAAGCGCTCCAAGGCATACAACCAATGAGAGGCAGAGCTAGGATTTCTCAGGCTCTGTCCACACACCTCCCTGAGTCAATCTGACAGGCAAGGTCCGGGAAGCTGCAGACCAGCCGGTCTGGAGCAACAGGGCCTCGGCGAGCAACAGAACGGTGTGAAAAGTGAGGGTGTTTCTGGCTAAAGGAACAGCCACAGAGATGAAAGAGAAGCCTGCTAGGCCCAGGGATATGGTGAGAATTCTAGGAAATGCCCTCCACCTCCCCCAGCAGGAGTGCCCAGTGAAACTGCCAATTGAGGGACACCTGGGTGGCTCCGTGGTTGAGCGTCTGCCTTCGGCTCAGGTCGTGATCCCAGGGCCCTGGGATCGAGTCCCGAATCAGGCTCCCCGTGGGAGCCTGCTTCTCCCTCTGCCTGTGTCTCTGCCTCTCTCTCTCTGGGTGTCTCTCATGAATAAATAAATAAAATATTTAAAAAAAAAGAAACTGACAATTGAAGGAGACACCTGGGAAGGTTCCAGAGGCCTCTTTACCTCCTGTCCATATGGCTGCTGCCGATTCTAGAACAATGGTTCTCAATGGGAGCAATTTTGCCCACCAGGGGACATTTAGATAATGCCTGGAGATGTTTTTGGTTGTCCCAAATGAGGGATGGGGGACCCTTCCTGGGTAGAGGCCAGGGATGCTGTAAGCAGGGAGACTGATCTCAAGCTCCAGTGTACAAGGTAATTGTCCCCATTCCCCCACTGCTTGGGTACCTGTCCCAAAATGCCAGTGGCGCCGAGGGTGAGAAACCCTGCCCTAGAGGAAGCCAGGGATATCCTGGCACCACCCAGCCTTTTCCTCTCTGAGGAGGCCCATTTCTGGCAGGTGCAGAGCAAAAGACCCCAGCCCCCAGAGCCATTGCCATTAGAACTGAGAGGAAGAAGGGGGTAGGGCCCAAGGTGAATGGAAATTTGGGAGCACACTCATGGGGACCCCTACTTGTACCTCTGGCCCTTGACTCTATAATGTGTCATGGCACCCGTGCAAATAACCTGGGTGGGCCGGGGTGGCTCTTGGGGTGGGACCAGTGGATGTCAATATAGATGAATTTCAAACAATGAATAAAATGACATATCTGGGGATTTCCAGGGAGTCTATTAATAGAGGAATTTTTTGTGCCAGTTGATTAAACTTGATACTCCTGAGGTTAAATTGGGGAGACACTCTGACTGGAACTGATCAATTGGGATGGAAAGCAAGGCTGCTCTGACTCATTCACTGGTTTTGGCAGGAAAGATCGGGTGATCCATATCAGCGGATGGCAGTGGGTCCCCAAGTGCGTGGCCAAAAAGTGTTAACTCCACCTAGAGCCTATGCATCCCAGTTGGTCTTCTTGGCTGCTAGGGATGCCTGGCCAGGTAATGAGCTAGACCGTGCCCAGTCGGCAAGCCCCTGTCCTTCTGATCCATTCTGCCCTCCTAGGCCGAAGCTTGAGACACCGGGACACTGTGCCTTACATTCCTTCAACCATCTGGGCAAACGGAGGCAACTGTCCAACTATGGGGCAGACAGAGGGAGAAGGGGGTACAGGTGCCCCCCCGGAAGGCGTTCCCAGCCTGACAGGCAAGAATCTCAGTGTCCTGGATAGAGGCCCAGGGGAGACTGATCTCAAGCACATGGGGCAGGGCGGCCCACCAGGAGGAGCCAGGGAACGAGGCAGCCTTTGGGTGGCACAGCCTGTGCTTGCCTCACAGGCCATACCTCGTCGGTTCTTCCCATCCTTGCTTTGATCTCCTTCCCCACCACATCCTCCAGATTCTAGATCACGTGTATATTTCTCTGGGTGCCCTGTCTTTGCGGCATCAACTCCCCAGTGTCCTAAGAGTGCCAGACACACATAGGGCCATCCTCCCTAACCACCTCCCCACCCCCCAGCCCCTAGTGGGAGGCCGTGCAGGGGGGCAGGCAGGAGGCAGGTATGCAGCAAGGCCTTCAGGCAGATACACAAGGGCTCTGCAGCCCCCAGGCTCCCAGAGGATAAGGGGCCAGTCCCCACAGCTCATCTGCGCTGTCTTAACCTTTGGAGCCATCCAGGGACCCTATCATGTGCCACGGAGCTCAACAAGTGGCGGGGCGAGTGAGAACACCACCACCCAACAGAAGGGGGCTCCGGTCTCTGTCTGAACCCGGAGAAGAAAAATGAAAGAGAGCTGTGTCAGAACATCTGGCCAAAAAGCACATTAAAGGAGGGGAAGTTCTAGAAATAGGAGATTCTTTTTAGGGCTGGAAAGCCACATGAGGCAACAGAAATCAGACATGATTGACGAGGCGGCCCAAACCACTGAAGAAAGGAGGCCGCTCCGGAGGAGGGCAGGCTTCCCCGAGGCTGGCGGGAAGGCCCCCCTGAAACTGCCCTTCATTCTCTTGTCGTCACGAGGTCCAGGTCCAAGCATAAGCGAGCAAGCACCGTGTGAGTGCCGCACACACGTCGGCTGTGGCTCCCAGAACCCTTCCGGGCAACGATACCTGCGTGGGGCCCGGCCTAGCACGCCCGGTCTACGCTCAAGGAGACAGAAGCTCAGAGGATGAGAATCTTGGGCTAAGTGGGAAGGATACACTTCAAGTCTGTTTCAGGAAGACTCCCTGAGACGCTCCAGGGCAGGGACTGACTTGCCTTTCTCTCTCCCTGCACCTAACGCAAGGCCGGGTCTATGGAAGCCTCCCCGTGACCGTGCAGGGGGTTGAACCGAGCCCCCCAGGTTCCCGCAGGGCACCCATCTTGACTTCTCTGACAAGCACATTGGTCTTGACAACTCACTTGGAACCGTTCTCCTGCTGGTTTCTGCCACGGGGGCCATGACACCATTTCTACGCCTCTTCCCGCTTCTCTGACAGCTCCCTGTACTGCCATCCGTCGTGCGACTTCCTCCAGAGCTTCCCCCAACATAAGACGCTTCCTTTGTCCCGTGTCTTTGCTTACCCACGCTCGCTGCTTACCTAGAAGTCAGGGGATGTGACTGGCGACGGCTACCTGGCACGGCGGCCACCAGCCAAATGCCACGTTTCCAAAACTCATCCCAATACCTTCCACCTCAGCTCCTCTAGATTAACCTCCTCCCGGTGGCTGGTGGCCGGCAGCTGTGGCCATACTCCCTCTCCACCAACATCCAAGACTACAAGATGGAGTCATTGCTTTTCCCTCTGAGTGTCCTTTGCCCCTCATCCCTGGGCAGTTCTCAAGCTTTCTTGATTCTTCCAATCGTCTCTCCCATCTGACCCTTCCTTGCAATTTGGTCATAACTCCCCTACCCTGATTCTCAAATTCCTAAAGAAACCCCCACTTATTTCAGCCTGGGCTTTGAAAGAAGGCGGCGCTGGGTTCAAATGTTGGTTCTGCCATTTACAAGCTCTGCGACTCTAGGTGGACTATTCAACACAGATAGGCCTGAATTTCTGCACTGGTTAAGTGCACTCACTTTGTAGGTTGTCAAGTAAGACAGAAACCAAGTATGTACAGTATCTAGCATCTCGGGGCTGCTCAATAATTGGTAAAAAATCATCATCATCATCACCACCACCACCACCTGCTTCCCAGTCTCTCTCCATCCCCATCCATCCTACATACACCCCAGCTAACAAGACAGATGTCCTCCCTACCTGCCTCCATCTATTGAACTCTTCCAAATCCTGCCTTACAAACCACTCTGGGGGCAGCCAGGGTGGCTCAGCAGTTTAGCGCCTGCCTTCGGTCCAGGGCGTGATCCTGGAGACCCAGGATCGAGTCCCACATCGGGCTCCCTGCATGGAGCCTGCTTCTCCCTCTGCCTGTGTTTCTGCCTCTCTCTCTCTCTCTCTCTCTCTGTGTCTCTCATGAATAAATAAATGACATCTTAAAAAAAAAAACACTCTGGATCCCAGCAGAGAACTCAGTAGCACTCAAGTGTCCTTTAACCTTATGGAGTAGAAAATTGTATCTTTGTATACATACCTAAAGATTTTAACATTTCTTTTTTTAAAAGAAAGATTATAATTATTTATTCATGAGAGACACAGAGAGGGAGAGAGAGAGAGAGAAAGAGAGAGATTGAGAGGCAGATACAGAGGCAGAGGGAGAAGCAGGCTCCATGCAGGGAGCCCGATGCGGGACTCGATCCTGGGACCCCGGGAACACGCCCTGAGCGAAAGGCGGATGCTCAACCACTGACCCACCCGGGGCGTCCCAGATTTTAACATTTCTTAGCATCTCCCATGGACTGAGTATCGTCAGGTATATTCACAAACATTATTGCTTTTCCACCTTCTACTACAGACTAATGTAACACTGCATCTAAAAATAAGTCAATAATTTATTTTTAAAAATAATTTATTTTTTTTATTTTCTAATTTAAGAAAACAGTGCCCATGAGAGCATGGAGAGCATATCCCCCACCGCGGAGCGTGCCTGCCCCAGCCCCATCCCGGGCTCCTGCGTGCCAGACTGTGTTTTGCTCCTGCTCCTGTCCCTCTGGCAGCCTACAGCTCTTCCCAGAGCAGCCTCCCCGATTGGGATTCCAGGTGTAACAGCCCACCAGGTGACAGCTACCATGGTTTTCATGCCTCAGGCACTACAGTGGGTCTCATAGTCCAGCAGTGTAAGTGTGACAGCCCTGAAATGGATGTCAACCAAAGACCAGGAACTGCTGGTGTCCAGAAGGCAGAGATGGGCATATTTTTGGAGGCACTTAAAATATACCAAAAAGTAGGCACAGCCATGGACTGGGTGACTAAATAGGTTTGTGGGGGCCTCTCCAGTCAGGGTTGACATTCAGGGTCAGGCCTGGGTTTCAGGGAGAAAGTAAGAGACAAATGGAAACCAGGCCCAGCAGGGCAACAGGCCACCCAGGATGGGGTCACAGGGAAACTGTCCTCTTACACTCTCACAAGCCCTGAGGGGCTAAATTCATCCTCCAGGTCCAGAGTGTGGAGACAGCAGACTATTTCCAGATGCTTCCAGGTTGCACTTCATGCCAAGGCCATGGGTGGGCCATGCTCCTCCGCTGCTACTGCTAGGAGCTGGCTGGGGCTAAGCCACAGGAGGCAACTTCTACGTTGGCATGAAAAACAACCCGAGCTTGTGGGGCAAGGATGTGGGTATCACTTTTCATCATCTATTAAAGGGAAGAAAGAAACAGCACAGACACTGCATCCGTCCTTCATGTGTCCTTCCTCATCCCTCGGCACTCTTACCAACCCCAGCAGCTCTTCCTTTAGGCAGCTGAGATCGCACGCCACTGGCCTAGACCCATAACCCAGGCTGTGAAGGATCTAGAAATTGTAGCGGTTAAGGATCACTGGAATTGTACCAATTGTACCTAGATGTTTGCTTCACTACGTCAGGCCTCTGCATTATGTGTGTTAATGTGGTTATTAGTCTCATCCTGTTTAGGTGCTTATTAGCATTATTCACGTAGTTCTGTACGTTCGTGTCCCAAGCTGCCAACCCAATCACCAATTTGTACCCATCAGCGAGAGGCCGTCTGAAGCAGAGGGGGCCCTTTCTTTCTTTCTTTTTTTTTTTTTTTTAAGATTTTATTTATTTATTCATGAGAGATACACAGAGAGAGGCAGAGACACAGGCAGAGGGAGAAGCGGGCTCCTGGATGCAGGACTCGATTCCAGGTCTCTGGGACCATGACCTGAGCCCAAGAAGATGCTCATCCATGAGCCACCCAGGTGCCCCTAGAGGTGGCCCTTTCTGCCTGTGGCCTCTCCGTTCACCCTCAGAAGGTGCCGAGCAGGGAGCCCGCTGGGGGGCTGTGCAATACTCCAGACTCGCCCTGCAGGCCCAGGCCCTGGCCCAAGGCAGCCACGGAGGCCTGTCCCCCAGGAGGCCCGCCCTTCCGCTTGGACTCATTTGTATTCCTCGGCCGGCAGCGGTGTGCAGCCAGGTTTGGCTGGGGACGTCCCACTGCTCATTTCTCTCCCGAACCTCCCTGGTGTCCAGCCAAGTCTCCATTTCATTCGAACTTTAAAAACACAAACGTATGAAGAAAAATGATTCCCATGAAGGATGGAAAACTAATCCAACGAGCGATTATGGCAGCGCCGAGCGCTGGTGGGGGAATCGGGGCGCCTCGGCAGAGCAGCCTCCAGAGGGTGGGCGCACCTCGCGGCCTTATCCCTGAGGCCCAGCAGGGACCGTGGCGAGAGACCAGAGATGGCAGGGGGACCCACACGGATGTGCACCAGTGCTGCTCACAAGGAAGTGCATGGGGAGCCCCCCGAGTCTGCACCGTGTCTGAGACCTACATAGTTCCTGGCCTCGGGGCTTCATAACCCATCAGGGTAATGCTGAAAAACCTAAGAAAGAAGTCCGGCACAGTGTCATATTAAACAAAACCCCAGAGTACACAAAAAAGGCTTCTGGGATTCAGAAGGTCAGAGAGGTCAGGAGGGCGAAGCTGGAGGAGTGGCACTGCCCTGGGGTACTCACTGGATGTGACCAAGGACCCGGGCAGAAACATAGACAAGCCAATGAGTGAGTGGCCTGGGGGTCCAGGAGTAAAAAGAAGGTAAGACTGCCAAGGTGGGCGACGGCAGATCTAGAAATGCCTCGTGGGCCCACCCAGAGAGCTTGGTCTTCGCTGGAAGGAGCCGAGGACCAGAGGCAAGGGGCGAGGCAGGGGGGTACCATGGTTAAGAGTGAAGGCTCAGAAGCCTGGGTTTGAGTTTTCTGTTCCACATTTGTCAGTGGTTAGGAGCCCTGGCCCAGTTCCTACGCATCTCTGAATGTGTCCCCACACATAAAAGAGGGATGCTAAGTGTCCACTGGTTCCTAAGGCTGCTGTCAGGTTGAAATGGGTACTAGACGCAGTGTGCTCAGCACTATGCCAGGCACACAGCAAAGGCTCCATGGATGTCTGCGGCCGGAGAGGGAGGAAGAGCCTCCTGGAAGGAGGTCTCTAAGAGCTGTGTGCAGATGGGAGGGCAGTGAAGACTGGAAAGTGAGCGGCTGGCTGGAAGGTGATCACAATAATCCAGCACAGGGTAGCAGAGGCAAAGGCAGGAATGGCCCTAGTGAGAGGCCTCAGGAAGGCAGTGTGGACCAGACACAGTTACCGAGCGGATCACTGAGCTCAGTGCAGGTGAGACCCACGCTTGGGAAATCAGAAGAGATGGTGGCGTCTAGGATAAAAACAGGGGAGAGACAGGGCTGGTTTGCCGGACACATTTTTTGGTTTTGGATACTTTGGGAGAATGGGATTCGGATGGAACATGTCAGGCCAGCGCCTTGAGTCTGGAGAAGGAACCCCAAGATGTGCAGAGAAGTGCTAGGCATCCAAGATGCTGGTGCTGGGGACCTGCTCCCATTTGAGGGGCAAGAGAAAGCAAAGCAGTTAGGAAAGGAAAGAGAGAAGGAACAAGGAGGAGACAGAGAGGCAGGATGTCGGGAGAGGAGAGGGCGGCCAACAGGGTGCATCAGAGAGAGCAAAGAGAACGAGCAATGGGGCTCAGGAGGGCACTGGTGACCTCTGGAAAGGGCAGCTCCAGGCAGGGAACCCCCAAGACAAGGGGGTTAGTGGGCCTCTGGCTGCTTCCCCTTTCCATTTTGTTTGGCAGAAAAATAAAGAGGTGTGTGGGAAGGGGTTGTGAGAGATGGGGCTCTGCGAGGGGACTCTGCAGGCAGACACGGGGAGTCCCATGACACCTGGTTAATTAGGGACCTGCACAGGGCTATCAGCTCCTGACTGCACCTGCGGATCAATCCCGGTGATGCTCATGAGGCACAGGCCCCGCCTCCAGACACACTGACCCAATGGGTCTGCAAGGGGGCCCGGCATCCAGTTTTTTTTTTTTTTTTTAACTTTCTAGGTGATTCTACGGTGCAACCAAGGTTAACCACTCCCCGAGGGGTTCCTTCTGATGAACACAGAGGGCACATGTTCCAGACACAGACTCTTTAATAAATCAATTGATTTGGGGAATGCAGTTAGGCTGTCTAACTTAGCAAACAAAAGTAAGTGCAGCTTGCGAGCCACCTCTATTTGGCTGGGATGGGCAGGCTGCAGAGAGACCAGAGGGATACGGAGCCCACGTCCAGACTCAGATGAAAGGAGCACAGCGATCTCCCAGGTTGGGAGGAAGGGGGAATGGCTGGTTAGGTAGGCGTCCTGGGTCCAGTGTCTCTAATCCTATTGTGACCTCCACAAAACAGACTCAAACAATTGGGGCATCAGTCGGAGACCATGAGCTCCCCAGTCCAGCAGCCCCTGGCCTGGATGAGCATGGGCAACCCTGAGAGCGGCGGTTCTCAGGGTGTGCCCCTCAGGCCAGCAGTGGCAGTACCCCCTGAAATGCACGTTTTCAGTGCCCCTCCCTCTGCGGCCCCCCACGCCCCCTCCACAGATGTCTTGAATCAGAAAGTCTGAGGGTGGGGCCCAGCATCTGCGTGATCACAAGCCCTCCAGGACACGCTGAAGCACCTCCGGTCTGAGAACCAGGGCTCTATGGAACTTTAAACACACACATACACGTGCACACACGTTCACACACAGATGTCTACGCTCACCAGGATCCAAAATAGAATCTCTGGGGGATAGAGCCCAGGAACCTGGATTTTTGGAGCTCCCCACATGGTGCTAAAGTACATCCAGGCTTGGGCACCACCACTCACCTTAGTGGTACCTTCTGTCTGGTGTTGAATTTCGTCAACAGGGTCCCTGGAATGATCAGACTATTCACAGACACCTGCTTGGTGATAATCACCCGGGAGCAGGTTCAGCAACACACGCGGCCGGTCGTCTTGAGCCGTTAGCTCTCTTAACCTTTCCCGAGTTTAGTCTGTTCATCTGTAGAATGGGTATGCTCTGACCTCCCGGGACTGGACGGCTGTGACAACAGCAAGCTCGGGGCATGGTCATGTTTGGGGCACCGAATAGATGGCTTTAGTGGAAAGAAAGGAGGAAGGGATGAAAAAGGAGAGAGAAGCAGACACAGGACAAAACGAATTGCCGTGCGGCCCACGTGGGGTCCAGTGAAATCACTAGTAACAGGAGGAGCTGCGTGCAGCACAGATAAACACCCCCTGGTGAGTCGTTCTCCGACGGCCCCCAAAGGACCGTACCTGTCCTACTGCACAGCCTGCTCCCCGTAAACACAGGCTTCTGGATTTTTCCTGTCGAAGATCACGCTCAAATAATTTAACTGATGTTACAACAGCAAGCTCATGTCAGCTCTTGGCTAGAGGCTTCTGCTCAGAGGGAACAAAGACACCAGAACATCCATTTGCCTCACCGTGTCATGTGTGGAAATTTTAATTTCCCTCATTAATCGTGCGGGCCATGGGAGAGAGGCAGGCAGAAGGGCGGGCTGGTGGGGAGCAGGGTCCAGGGCCAGCCTGGCTCCGCAGCTTGGAGGGGGGTGGGCCGTCCTAGGGCAGGCCCGCTGGACTCTCGCCCCTGGGGCTCTTCTTGCCAGCGCCTAGGTCTTCCTCCAGCCTCCAGAGTGAAGCTCCGGTTCCCTGCTGGACTTTTTTCTTTTTTTTAAGATTTTATTTATTTATTTATTCATGAGAGACACAGAGAGAGACAGAGACACAGGCAGAAGGAAAAGCAGGTTCTATACAGGGAGCCCAATGGGGACTTGATCCCGGGTCTCCAGGATCACACCCTGGGCTGAAGGCAGGTGCTCAACCACTGAGCCACCCAAGTGTCCCACCCCCCCGTCTGCCCTTTGAGCCCCCTAGATCTGTCCTTCCCACCCTCCTTGGATGAAACCTCCCTTTCTGTGTCTCTGTGGCCCCCTAGGAACCCAGAACACACAGCTGTCCTCACGCTGCTCCCCTGCCTATCCCAGCCCTGGGGCAGCGACCCTCCTCCTCCCTCTCCCCTCCTCCACTTCCAGACTTCCCTGTTCTGGAATTATTTCCATTCATACTCTCCACCCCTTCTAGCTTAGGAGCCCTTGACAGGCATGAGCGTAACTCCTCGTTACACCCGGATCGCCTCTGAGAGCGAAACGGGGTACTAGTAATAATTTTATCAGGATAACAGGCATAACCAGGGATTGTCCCAGACAGAGCAGGATGTCTGGTGACCTTAAAATTAGCCCCATCGTATGTATTCTTAAATTCTTCTCAGCGCCTGGGCCTTATAAACAGGAGTTGATAAAGTGAACTGCTGGGAACTAAACTAGCTCTTGAGGGAGGTTTAGGAAGATTAATCTGGCCGCGCTGTGTAGGGGAGACGAGAGCTAGAATAATAACAGCCCACAGTTATGAATAGAAATAAGTAAGTGACATGCTGCTTTTATTTCGTTCTCTATAGAAATGCAAATGCAGCCCAAGGACTGATGTAAGGTTGAAACAGGCCTTGCATGAGAAATGCGGTTTGCATAGTTTAATACAATTTAATATCTACTCATGGCCAGCTAAGCATCTGTCTCTAATTCCCAGCCACGGTCCTTTCAAAGTCACTGCCTTTGGATGGAAGTTTCTCAGAGAGAATGAGCCTGCGTCCAATGCCTGGAAAGCAACAGCATTTGGCCACCAAGTTTTCCCCTCTCTCCCCACCAAGCAGCCTTTCCTGTTTTGTTTTTAGCTGCAGGGCAAGGACAATGGACAAGTCAATCAGTGCAGATTACCCTGCACCAGGAGGAGAGACACCTGACAGCCATACCCTTCACGGAGTCCACAGGCACAAAGGCACAGGGTAATCGGGGCTGCATGGGGAATGCGATTCTCATCAACCCTTGGGGTCGCCTCATTGTTTTTGCTCTATTTTCCAGAAAGTCTTTAGACGGGGAGAGAGGGTGTGGAGGAAGGCAGGGTCTTGCCTATTAGCAGATACTTAAATGCGGTCATCCCCCTCCCCCCATGGGCCCAGTGTCCGGGACCAGCTCCTGCAAAGAAGCCATCAGACGGGGCACAATCAGCGACTCTGGGTTTTTCCGTCCTGCTGCACACGCAACCTGCCTTCCCCCCGCTGGAAAGCCTTGCTTTTCCACCAGGGCATGCCCCAGGTATGGAAAAAAAGCCCACTTCTGGTTTGCTCTCATTTGTACCCACCCGCTGTGAGCTAAAAATGCATGGAGCAGAGGCCAAGATGGTTTTCCTAGTGCAACTAGTACATTTGCCAAGTCTGCTATATAAGGACTTAGCCCAGTGATGACTAGTTAATTAAGGAATCTTGAGAAGTGGGATTATTTATTTATTCCTTTCACTGAGCAGTTTAAAGGCTTTCATTTGAACTATATTTCCTCACCTGAAATGCCTTGCAGTGACGGGTATCCCCATTTTCAGGATTATAAAGCACTAGCGTCTGCAGCAGGTTTGAGGGATAGGACTTGAGTACCCCAGGGACAAAGCAAATGCTGCAGAGGTTAAGGGAGTTGCCCAAGGTCACCTGAAGTCCAGCTGGGAAGACTGGGAACGCGGTGCCCCTGGGGACCCTGCCAGCCCCGTGACTTTCTCAGAGAGGCCCGGTTGCCCTTTCCCCCAAGCCCAAGCTCAAAGTCACGTCGTGAACAACCACTTCAAGGTGGAGGAGGCCATCCTCACCACACGGGCACATTACACACTTAAGTGGCCCATCACTGGAGGGTGGTTTAAGCTGGGGTGGGAGTGTGGGGTGTTGGGAGGCACAGGTTGCTTTTCTTTTTTTTTTTTTTTAAGATTTTATTTATTTATTCATGAGACACAGAGAGGCAGAGACACAGGCAGAGGGAGAAGCAGGCTCCATGCAGGGAGCCCGACATGGGACTCGATCCCAGGTCTTCAGGATCACGCCCTGGGCCAAAGGCAGGTGCTCAACCGCTGAGCCACCCGGGCTGCCCTATAGGTTGCTTTTCAACAAAAACCAGTCACACGGTGGAAATCCTTTAACCATGGGCAGAAGCCAGTGGTGTGATGCCAATGCCCCTTCGATACACAGAGATCCTCATCCATACGCCTCTGTCTTCGTCCTGCTGTGCCCCCATTCCAGAATCTCTGCTTCTTCCTCCTACAGAATTCTTACTTGGCTTTCAAAACTCGGCTTAGGGAACTTGGAGCCTCTATTTCCTCGACTGTAAAATGGGGGTCATAGTACCTCTACTTCAGTTGCGAGGATTAAAAAATAAATGTGTAGAAAAGCACAGTGCCAAGCATGTAGACATGCTCAGGAAACATTAGCTGTCACCACCAGCAAGTTGTGCGGCTCTGTGATCCCAAGCTCAATGTGAGACTTGATCACAGCATCTCCCCAGCTGCAACCGGTTATCCCTGCTGCCCCATTAGCTCTGAGCTCCTCCAGGGAGGGGTCCGTAGGTTGCCGTCTTATCCCCAGGGACTGGGATAGGGCCTGGCACATGCCAGGCACTCAATAAACCTCCTGCACTATTTGAATCGTGACTAATTCCAGAATGAGCTGTAAGCCCTCCTCCCATGGGTCTGTGCATGTATGTTCCGTGTTTTCCCTATGAAGGATTCAGGAGAGAACAGGATGTTCTCTATGCTACACAGAAATATTCTCAAGCAAAGATTCTACATTATTCATTTGCAGTTTGACATTTTATGACCTTCATTTTCTCTGAGTGCTTTCTACAGATGCTCATGTTTTTACTAAAACTATTAGAGGACAATGTTCTTATGGCCAAGGGTTTAAACACAAAGTGGAAAATTAAAGCAGATCCATGTGGCCTCAGGAAAAAGGAAGAAAAAAAAAAGGCAGGAAGACCAAAAAGAAATCAGGTGACATATGGATCTATGGCCCAAATCGTAACCTGTTAGCATAAACTATCAATGTACTGGGGAGAGGGGGAGACACCATACCTTCCTTTTTTATTTTTTTTAAAGATTTTATTTATTTATTCATGCAAGACACAGAGAGAGAGACATAGAGGCAGAGACACAGGCAGAGGGAGAAGCAGGCTCGATGCAGGGAGCCGATGTGGGACTCGATCCCTGGTCTCCAGGATCACACCCTGGGCTGAAGGCAGGTGCTCAACCGCTGAGCCACCCAGGCGTCCCGACACCATACCTTCCAATGGCCAACAGAGTATGAACAATATTCAATAAAATCAAATTTGAGTAAAGGCCCTCCTAATTAAGTTCTTCATTTTTGGTCTATGGAGAGTCCTGTGTCTGGGACAGAACTGAAGATATATTAAAAGTGATCACTTTTTACCTACAGAGTTAATTATTCGAAAGGGATTAGTATTAAGGAAATTTAGATATTAGGACACCTGGTGCCAGCAAGGTAAGGGCCATGTCCTAAGGGCTTAGATTGAAAGTTTGAATCCAATTACCAAGGCTGGTTTCTGGCTCCTGAGACCTGACAGCAGGAGCCCACAGTCAGCCTACACGCAGGGGAGAAAAGACTTCAGCATCACTGGCATTCGGAACTCTGGATCCACCGCCCAGCTTTGACTCCACGCCCCTGCTACATGGCATGTGGTCTCAAAGCTGACATCTTCTCATCAATGAAATGGGAATAAAAACATCCGCCTTTGAGGGTGAGTGTGAACGATGACAGGCCGATCCTCATCGGTGCTCAGCACAGAGCCTGGTACATAGTAATTATTCTCTCTCTGTTCTACATCAGTGCTCACCCGGGCCATGCACCCAGGGCCTGGCCAGACGAGCTCACACAGCATGATCCAGAGACCCTGGCTTGTTCTCCACGGCGATAAGCAGTACAGTCCTTCAGCTGCAAAGGGCCAGGAGGCTTATGTTCAAGGTCAGCCCTGAACAGAAGTGCTGGAAAGACTATGTCCCCCACTTTCTTTTTTTTTTTTTTAAAGATTTTATTTATTTATTCATGAAGGGGATGGGGAGCAGAGACACAGGCAGAGGGAAAAGCAGGCTCCATGCTGGAAGCCTGATGTGGGACTTGATCCTGGGACTCCAGGATCACTCCCCGAGCCAAAGACAGGCGCTAAACTGCTGAGGCACCCAGGGATCCCACCCCACTTTCTTTCTAAAGAAGCCCAAGAGATTTAGGAGGAGGATATCTTAAAGAGTGATCCCTCCTGCTAAGAAGGCCTCAGTGGTAACAACCCAATTGTCCCTAAGGTTCCCAGGAGGTGAAGAGGTACATGTATCACAGAACATAGATCTTCAAAAGCTTAGAGAGAAGATGACAATGCATCACATAACCAGAGGCCTCCTTGGAAAGCGGGTAGAGCTACAGTGCTGCCTCTGAGCGAGGATGTACCAGTCTCAACAGGTGGGCAATTTTGTTCTCCAGGGGAGGCGAGGCAACGTCTGGAGATATTTTGGGTTGTCACAACTGAAGGAACATCTTTCCTGCATCTAGTGAATAGACACCAGGGAGGCTGTGCATGGGGCAGTCTCACAAGAAAGGATTGTCTGACCCTGAATCCAGACAGTGACAAAGCTAAGAAACTCTAGGCTCAATAAATCAGGCTTGGATAGATATAGTGGCCATGCATGACATTAAAAGGAAAACACGTCGAGAAGAAGCATGTCTGGGTGCCCGGTATGAAGCACAAGGCTGTCATCTGTCATAACAACAGCAAACCATGACAATAACACAGACTGTTTACGATGGCTCAGACAACATCCTAAACTCTTCACAGACAAGTCAGGAAATCTTCTAAAATAACGTATGCGATAGGTACTATTATCATCCTTATTTTACAGATGATAAAACTGAGGCACAGCACCTGCCCAAGGTCCAGAATTAAGTAAGCAGCAGATATCAACGAGGCTGGCTGGCTTCAGAGTACAACTTCACATAGCAAGGATTTGATAAGTGTTTGATGAGTTAATAGGGAAAAAATGAACTTGACCATAAACAAAAACATGCACCAGATATATAAACAGCACAAAGAGAATAAAATTAGGAACAAACGGACATTGACTTCTCTATTTCTCCAAACTAACCAAGGGGTGAGCATCCTGTGGTGGGAAAGGAAGCCAGTTGGCATGTAAGGGATTCCACTTGCCAAATTCCGAGAAGAAGGTGGACCAATGACATACACACAAGGATGTGCCTGAAGACTCTACAGATCGTCCCTGACTTACAGTTTTTCAACTTTACAACAGTGGGAAAGGGACATGCATTCAGGAAAAACTGTATTTTGAATTTTGAACTTGGATCTTTTCCTGGGCTAGTGATACGTGGCACAGTCCTCTCTCAAGATGCTGGACAGGGGCGGTGGCAGCTCGCAGTTGGCCTCAAGGTCATGAGGACAAACAGCCGATACACTTACCACCATTCTGTCCCCCGACAACTACTCCGTTTTTCACTTTCAGTATAGTATTCAATAAATTACAGGAGATATTCAACATTTTAAGATTTTATTTATTTATTTGACACAGAGAGAGAGAGAGCATGCACAAGGGGGAGGGGGCAGAGGGAGAGGGAGCTCAGTCCCCCAAAGCAGGACTCGATCCCAGGACCCTGGGATCCTGACTTGAGCTGAAGGCTGACGTTTAACCACTGAGCCACTGAAGCGCCCTATTCAACACTTTCTTATAAATGGGCTTTGTGTTAGATGGTTTTGCCCAAATATGAGCATTTGGCACACTTGAAGGTGGACGAGGCTAAGCTATTACTTTCGGTAGGTTAGGGGTATTAAGTGCATTTTCGACTTAAGATGGGCTTATTGGAATGTAACCCCATTGTAAGTTCAGGAAGATCTGTACTACAAGTCATTTTCTTTTCCAAAGACCAAGATTTGTGGCCAAAGTGATAAGTTATTCTGTCTGTCAAAACTTTGTTTTAACTGTAATCTGGCCTGGAAACATAACATAATGGGGAATTTAGAAGTTATTTTAAAAACACCTTTTTATGGCTTGGGTTCTGTGTGTGTAAGTGTAGGAGGGAATGGAAATTTCATGAAAAAAAAATCAAAGTACATAGAAAACTCATTTTTCTTAGGACCATCAATAGTCCCAAAACCACTTTGTTAGGGTCAAAACACACATGCAGACACACACAAATCTATTCTGTATAACTGCTTGTTTCTAGTTAAGATCACATTTGTGATATGGGTATTATTAGAGTTTGTTTAGACAATAACAAATTTATAAGGTATTTGTTTTTAGATACTAGTACAAATGGAACTAGAAATTTCCAAAGGAAAGAATTTATAAACTTGGATTGTGTGTGTTTCGGTGAAGGAGAAAAAATACTTAGAACATAATAAATATTCACAATAACATTCACAATATAGAAAACAAAGGGTTTTTTTGCCCCCGCTATCAGGGGTAAATATCAAAAGAGTGATTTAAAGAAATCAGGCCAGGGGGTGTCATAGGGAAGCAACACTCAAAACCCTTTTGCCATTAAAAATGTGGGGTAGATAGGGCGCCTGGGTGGCTCAGTGGTTGAGCGTTTGCCTTCAGTTCAGGGCGTGATCCCAGGGTCCTGGGATCGAGTCCCACATCGGGCTCCCCGCATGGAGCCTGCTTCTCTCTCTGCCTGTGTCTCTGCCTCTCTCTGTGTCTCTCATGGATAAATAAATAAAATCATTTTTTAAAAAAAAGAGTGATGAAAAATGTGGGGTGGTTGCCTCAGTTCCCCCAATTTATATTACCCCCAGCATCTGCTTCCTTGGACGATCCCTCAGCATCTTCACAAACTTCTACAAATAGGGTATGCGACCCAAGTTTTTCTAGGTCTTTCATGTTTCATTCCTTGACTTGGCAATTTTCCTCAAGCTAACAACTCCTTTCAAATCCAGAGATGGAGGGATCTGAAACAGGCAAGGTTTCACAAATGTGGCTGAAGGCAAGGGCCACCATGCTGGGGAGGAGGACAGCTAGGGCTTCCTCCTAGTCTTCCTGGCCCCAGACTGGGAGGATGAAAAACCAATTCGAGTTGAGTCAGCCAAGGACCGAGAAGACAGAGGTCCCCAAAGGCCCACGGTCAAGGAAGTCAGCCAGCACTGCCCAACATCAACGCCAGGTTCCAGGTGGAGTCCTTTACTCTGAGTTCCACTTCATGTCACAGGTAATCAACATCCTCAGGAAAAAAAAAAAAAAGCAGAGATCTGATGGGAATCCTGACCCTAAACATGAAGAGGCTAAGAGGCCAGGACGGCCCCATCGTGCCCAAACTAAAACCTTGAAGAGGCGCTCTTTCTGCTACGTTGCAAAGGCCTTTCCAAGCTCCAAGTCTTAAGCTCTCAGCTCCATTTGTCACAGAAGCGAATCGGATTTTTCTGCCCCTGGATTTGAATCCAAGAGATTTGGCACAGCATGAACCAGTGAATACTGACATTTTTTCCGGTCCTTAATAAGGTCTTTTTACTTTAATTTCTTCATTTTTCATGAGTGAGAATACTCTTAATTTTGCAGAAGCACTCAGTTATATTTATTTATGCCCTTAGAAACAGAAGGCCTGACAAATACCAGCTGGGAACAACACAGTGCCTGCTTTAGAGCCAGCTTCCAATTCTAGAAGGGTTCTCGCTGGGCACTCACGAATGAGTATGCCCTATGCTGTTCTTTGAAGAGCATCTTTGTTTCCTGCTTGCTCTCAAAGGACAGTCGCACACTGCTCCAAAGACTCCCGCCACCACTTCCACATGGGCAGTTTGATGCACTGTGTGGTCTTCTTCTTTTTCTTCCTCCTTTTTTAAGGTAATAGATATAGAAAGCGCAGGGACATCTGCGTGGCTCAGTGGTTGAGCGTCTGCCTTCAGCCCAGGGCGTGATCCTGGAGTCCCGGGATCAAGTCCCACTTCAGGCTCCCTGCATGGAGCCTGCTTCTCCATCGGCCTGTGTCTCTGCCTCCCTCTGTGTCTCTCATGAATAAATACAATCTTCAAAAAAAGATATATAAAGTGCGTAAAGTACGCTTACTGTATATAGATAATTTTGATTACTTTTAAGCCCTCAATCACCACCAACTTCATCAAGATTTAGACTATTTCCAACCTCCTGGAAGGTTTCTTTGTGCCCCTCACTGGTCAATCTCACCCCCCTCTGTTGGTATCCATTACTCCGATTTTCTTTTCACCACAAATCAACTTTGCCTGCTCTTGAATAAATATAAATGGAATCATACCGTAGATGCTTTTGTGGCTGGCATCATATGCTCGATAAGAAAAATTGATCAGTGAGTTCAGCGTGGGAATCCCATGAAACTCATTCAGTTGGCTAATGTCGGTTTATTTCTAACAGCCTTGCTGAGGTATAACTGACACACAATAAATTAGACATATTTGAAGTGTCCACCTTGATGAGATTATTGATACATACTCACCATGAAACCATCACCATCATATCATCACCCCAAAAGTTTCTTTGGACCCCTTGGTGACCCTCCCTTCCTCTCAATCCCTTATCCTCTCAAACACTGATATGACTTCTGTTGTTACAAACCAGTTTACATCTTCTGGAAGCTTATATGAATGCAATAGCATAGTATGTCCACTTTTTTCTATAGGTTCTTTCACTCAGCATACTTATAATGAGGTTCATCCATGTTCCAGCATGTGCCAATAGCTCCTACGTTTTTATCGTGCGGCAGGATTTCTTAGTACGGATAAACTAAGGTTTGTTTATTCATTCACCTGTTGATGGACATTTGGGTTCTTTCCAGTTTATGGCATATAAAGCTGCTATGAACATTCGTGGACAAATCTATGTATGGAGACAAATTTCCTTTCCTCTTGAGTGAATATTGGACCCTACGGTAGGTACGCATATAACTATTTAAGAAACTGCCAAACTCTTTTCCAAAGTCATCTACCACTGTTCATTCCCATTAGGAGTATATGAGGAAACCAGGTCCTCCACATTCCCATCAGGCCTTGGGATGATCAATCTTTTTCATTTTAGCCACTCTACTGGGTGTGGAGTCATATCTCACTGTGGTTTCAATCTGCCAATTTGTATTTCCCTAATGACTAAAGATGTTGAGCATCTTTTCATGAGCTTACTTGCCAACCAGTTATCTTCTTTGATGAAGCATCATTTCAAATCTTTTGCTTGCTCTTGTACTAGGTTGTTTTTTCCTTACTTTGAGTTCTGGGAGTTCCTTAAGTATCCTGGATACAAGTCTTTGGTCAATTATATGATTTGTAAATATTTTCTCTCAGTCTGTGGTTTGTCTTTTCATTCTGTTAAGAGTGTCCTAGAACAGTAGTAGTTTTGATCAAGTCCAATTGGTCAACTTTTTGTTTTATGGATTATGAGTTTGGAGCTGTATCTAAAAAAAAAAATAATAACTCTTTGGTTAGTTTTTCCTCCCTCTTTGGTTAGTTTTTCTCCTTTGTTTTCTTCTACAAGATTTCAAGATTTAGGTTTTACATTTAGATCTGTAGTCCATTTTGAGTTATTTTCTGTATATTGTGCAAGGTATGGATCCAAGTACATTCTTTTGTGTGCCAATATCCACTTGTTCCAGCATTATTTGTTGAAGACTCTCCTTTCTTCACTGAATTACCTTTGCATCTTTGTCCAAAAAAAGTTGTTCATCTATTTGTGGGTCTACTTCTGTACTGCATTCTGTTCCACTCTCTATTTATTTATCTTTACACCAATAACTTGATATCTTGAGGGTCTACTTCTGTACTGCATTCTGTTCCACTCTCTATTTATTTATCTTTACACCAATAACTTGATATCTTGATTACTGTGGCTACATAGTAATATAAATATTAGATAGTATAACTCTTGTAGTTTTATTCTTTTTGAAATTGGCTTTGGCTATTCTAGAACCTCTGCATTTTCATAAGGACTTTTAAATCAGTTTGTCAATTTGTGTAAGTAGTCTGCTGGGAATTTTATTGGAATTGTGTTAAATCCATAGATCAATTTGAAGAGAATGGTTACTTTAACACCATTGAGTTTCTCAACTCATAAATATGGTATGTTTCTCTACTTTTTAAGTCATTTCTCTCAACATTTTGTAGTTGTAAGTATACAGGTCTTATATCTCTTTATCAGATTTAGCCCTTTGGATTTCTTATTTCTCATGCTCTTATCAATGTAATTTTTCTATGGCTCATTGGTATTAAGTAGAAATATGATTGAATCTTTGCATATTGATCTTATATCCAATAACATAACCCTTACCAGACTTTCTACAATTTTCCTGCTTTCAAGTAAAGACATTTTTACTTCTCCTTTTCAATCTGGATGCATTTGATTTCTTTTCACTGCCTGATTCCACCAGTTAGAACTTCCACTAAAATGTAGAATAGAAGTAGGGAGAGAAGTCATCCTTGTCTTTTTCCTGGTCTTTCAAGGACAGCATTCACTCCTTCACCTTTAAGTAGGCTTAGCTCTAGGTTTTTGGTGTATGTCTTTTATCAGATTAAAGTAAGTTTCTTTTTATTCCTACTTTGCTGAGAGTTTTTTATCAGGAACCGAGGTCAGGTTTTGTCAAAACTTTTCTGCATGTAGTGAGATAATCATATGGTGTTTGGGGTTTTCGTTTGTTTGTTTGTTTGATAATATGATGAAACACATTGATTCATTTTAAATGTTAAACCAACCTTATTTTCCTGGAATAAGACCCACTTATCTATGACATATTAGCACGTCTGTAAGGTTGAATTTAATTGGCTAAAATTATTTTTTAAAAATAATTTGCTAAAATTATATTTAGAATTTTTGTATCTATGTTCCTGACAGATAACTACTTACAGTTTTCTTGTAGTATCTTTACTTAGCTTTGGTATATAACACTCTCACAAGGAGTTGGGAAGTTTTCTTCCTCTCCAATTTTCTGGAAAAGATTGTATAAAATTAGCATTTTGGCTTCCTTAAATGTTTGTAGGAATTTACTAATGAAGTCATCATGACCCGGCATTTTCCTTGTAGGAAGGCTTTTAACTACAAATACCATTCATTTAATCAATGCAGAAATATCCTTTTGATGGAATTCTTCTTGAGGGAGCTTTGGTAATTTGTATCTTTCAAATTTTATCTTTTTCATCTAAGTTGTTGAATACATAGAAATAAATGTATTCATAACATTTCCTTATTCTTCTATTACCATCTACAGAATCTGTAGTGATGTCACCACTCTGTGTCTCCAGAGAACTGTAATTTGTGTTTTCCTTCCTTTTTTCCCCCTCATGAACACTCTGGTTCAAGAGTTATCCATTTTATTGATCTTGTCCGTGAACTAGCTTTTGGGTTAAATGGTTTTCTCCAAAGTTTTTGTTTCTAGTTTATAGATTTCTGTTTTGACCTTTATTAGTTCCTTTCTTCTTAGTTTGAGTTTAATTGAGTTTAATTTAATCTTTTTCTAGTTGTTATAGCAGAATCTGAGGTCTTTGATTTGAGGTCTTTCTATCTTTAAAGGTATTTAGTTACAAAAATTTCCTTCTAAGTGCCGTGTTAGCAGCATTCCACAATTCTGATATTTCATGTTTTCAATTTCATTCAGGTCAAATACTTTCTAATTTCCCCTTCATTTCTTATTTGACCCATGGATCATTTAGATTTTTTTATTTCCAAACTTGGGGGAATCTTCTAGATATCTTTCCATTATTGATTTCTAATTGAATCCCACTGTGATCAGAGAACAAACTGACTTAAATCTTGTTGAGATTTGTTTTATGGCCCAAAATATGACCTATCTTGGTAAGAGTTCATCATGCACCTGAAAAAAATGTGTATCTGATTTTGTTTGAAGGATGTTCTACAAGTGTAGAACATCCTAGCTTGTCACTAGGTCAAGCTGGTTGAAAGTCATGGCCAATTCTTTAACATTCTCACTGATTTCTCTGTTCATGTGTGCTATCAATATTAGAAGGGCATACCAAAATCTCTTAACTATACTCATGGATTCCTCTGTTTCTTCTTGTAGTTACATCAGATTTGCTTCAGTAATTTGAAGCTCTATTATTAGGTGCATAAATGTTTAGGATTATTATGTCCTCTTGATAAATTGACTCCTTTTGTTAAGAAAGGACCCTCTTTATCCTTGGCAATATTTTTTGCTCCAAAATCTACTTTATCTCATGGTAACAAGGTCCGTCCAGGTATCTTTTGACTAGTGTTAATATGGCCTATCTTTTTCCATCCTTTTAACCTATGTGTGTCTTTATGTTTAAATGTGTTTCTTATGGACAGTACACAGTTGTGTGTCTTGTTTTATATCCAATCATCAATCTCTGCCTTTGAGTTGTTTTGTGAATATTAATATAATCATATTTAAGTCTACCAACTTGCTGTTTATTTTCTAGTTGTCCCATCTGTTCTTTGATTCCTTTTTCTTTTTCTATCTTCTTTTGAATTATTTGAAAATAATAATAATAAATTCTATTGTTTCTCTTTTTTTGACTGGCGGCTAAAGTATTCTGTTTTGTTACTTTAATGGTTGTTTTAGGGTTTATAGTAGACATCTTTAACTCATCAGTCTGCCTTCAAGTAATATGATACAATTTTAATGTATTATAAGAACCTTATAATCCTGGATTTCCATTTATCCTCTTCTGGTATTAACACTTTACATACACTCCCTGACTCATTATTTTTTTAATTTAAAGAGTCAACCTTCAAAAGATATTTAAATAATTTTTTAAACCATATATATTTATTCAAATTCTGGATGGGCCTCTCTTGGGGCACCTGGATAGCTCAGTCAGTTAAGCATCCAACTATTGATTTTGGCTCAGGTCATGATTTCAGGGTCTGAGATCAAGCCCCACATGGGGCTCCACACTCAGTGAAGAGTCTGCCTCTCTCACTCTCCCCTCCCTTCTCCCCCTTTTGTGTGTGCATTCTCTCTCTCTAAAATAAATAAATCTTTGGGACACCTGGGTCACTCAGTGGTTGAGCATCTGCCTTTGGCTCAGGGTATGATCCCGGGGTCCCGGGATTGAGTCCCACATTGGGCTTCCCCAAAGAAAGCCTACTTCTCCCTTTGCCTGTGTCTCTGCCTCTCTCTGTGTGTCTCTCGTGAATGAATACATTTTTTAAAAAATATAAAAAATAAAATAAATCTTTAAAACTTTATATAATTATCTATGTAGTTATCATTTCTAGTGCACTGAATTCCTTTGTGGAGATCAAATATCACCTGATACCATTTTCGTTCTGCCTAAAGAGCTTCTTGTAACAATTCTAGTGGTGCACACGTTAGTACAGCATCTGTATTTCTGGAAAAAAATGTCTTTACCTTTATTTTTGAAAGATATTTTTTCTAAGTGGAGAATTCTAGATTGACAGTTTTATTTTTTCAGTGCTTTAAAGATGTTGTTTCCCTCACATGAGTGGCAGGAGGTAAGGAATCTGCTGTCTCTTGATCTTTGTTTCTATGTGTATAACATGTCTCTAAGGGCTTTTGAATTTTTTCTCTTTATTACTAGTTTTGAACAACTTGATTATGGTGTGACTTGGTGCTATTCATGTTTCTAGTGCTTGGGGTTTATGGATATTCCTAAGTTCATATTTTTCATCAAATTTGAAACATTTTCTAATCTTTTAAAAAATTTTTAAAAATTTATTCATTAGAGACACAGAGAGAGAGAGAGAAAGAGAGAGAGAGAGAAGCAGAGACACAAGCAGAGGGAGAAGCAGGCTCCATGCAGGGAGCCCAATGTGGGACTTGATCCTGGGTCTCCAGGATCATGGCCTGAGCCGAAGGCAGATGTCCAATCTCACTGAGCCACCCAGGTGTCCCAACATTTTCTAATTAAAATATATATATATTTTATGCCACTCCCTCCCACCTCTTCTCCTTTAGTATTCTAATTACACGCATGTAAGCCCACTTGAAGTTGTCCCAGGGCTCATGGATGTTCTGTGTATTTTTAAAAATTGTTTCTCATTCTGTGTTTTGTTTCAGAAAGTTTCTAGTGTTACAGCTTCAAGTTCATTTTTATCTTTTCTTCTACACTGTCAGATCTGCCATTAATCCCATCCAGCGTATTTTTCATTTCAGACTTTGTCATTTTCAACTTGAGAAGTTCGATAAGGATTTTTAATATCTTCCATGGTTCTATTTCACTTCATGAATCTGTGAAATACTATCTAAATATCCTTTTAATGTTTTTATTAGCTTTTAATACCTTTTTTTTTCCAAATTCTAAAATCTGGGTCAGTTCTGAGTTGGTTTCAATTGATTGTTGTCCTCTTTATGAAGAACAGGGGTACTTTTCTGCTCCTGTGAGTGCCTAGTAATCATTGACCAAATGTCAGGCATCTTGAATTGTACCTTTCTGAGTGCTAGATATTTTTATGTTCCTATATTCATGAACTTTGTGCTAGAATTTAAGTTACTTAGCAACGGTTTGATCCTTTCCTGTAGTACTTTTATGATTTGTTAGTTAGGTCCAAAGTAATGCACACTCTAGGGTCAATTATCCCCCCAGGACCATGGCAAGAGTTTCCTGAATATTCTCTCCAGTGTCCCTTGGATTGTGAGCTTTTAGAGTCTGGCTGCTAGGAGGAGTCACTATTTCTGGTGCTGCATGAGTGCTGGATAGTGTTCCTTTCAATTCTTTCATAGTTCTTTCTTAATCTTGGGCTGTTGCATCACAGGCATGTGCTCATCAGTCCTGTGCTGCATCCTGATGAGAATCCATGTGGGTCTCCTATCCTCTCAGTGTTGCTCGGCTCTCTGATACTCTGTCCTGCAGAGTCTTGCCACCATGGTGTCATTGGACTCTCAAGCTCCTCAAATCAAGGAGTCCAACAGGCTCTGCCTGGGTTCCCATTTCCACTTCACTCCAAGGGTAGGAAACTTTCTCAAGCTGGGAAAATTTTAGGGTTTAACTCATTTGCTTCCCATCTCTGAGAAACCACTGTCTTATGCTGACCAATATCTATAGTTTGAAAACCATTGCTTCATATATGTTGGTTTGGGTTGTTTTGGGGAGCAGGTAGGAAAACTAGTCCCTGTTGCTCTTTCTTGGACGGTTTGCTCTTGTTCTAGACGGGAGGGTAAATCCACTCCATTTTGGCTGGAATCAGTTTATTTTTTAATTTTGTCTAGTGTTATCTTGTATCCATTCTATTGTTGATAGACTTTTGCATTATTTCCAATTTTGAGTAGTTGTAAATGACACTGCTTAGAACATTTTTATGCATATTTTGGTGGATACATGCACCCATATTCCCTTGGGCAAATACTTAGGAGTACAATAGTCAGGTCACTGAATAGGCATATGTTTAGCTTTAAGAGATGCTGCCAAACAGTTTCCAGAGGGGTCCACTATTTTAGACTCCCAACATCAATGAACAGAAATTCCAGTTGCTCCACATCCTCATCAGCACTTGGTACTGTTGGTGTTTTTCATTTGAAGCCATTCTGGTAGTATCTCATTTTAATTTGTATTTCCCTAAGGACTAATGATTTTGATTGAGCACCTCTTCATATGCTTATTGGTCATAAGAATACCCTCTTATGTGAACTGTGTATTCAAGTCTTTGGTCCATTTTCAAACTGGAATGCTTAAATTTCTTAATGATCAGCAGGGTTTTTTTTTTTTATATGTATTCTCAACATTAATCTTTGGTCAAATGTCTTATTGTGCATATTCTCACTGTTTATGGCTTATCTTTCCACTCTTTTCCTAATGATATATTTTGATAAGCAAAAGTTATTGATTTCAATGTAGTCTAATTCTTTTGATGTCTTGTTTAAGAAATTCCTCCCCACCTCAAATCATGAAGATAGTTCCATATATTTTCACCTAAAAGCATTACAGTTTTTTTCTTCCTTCTTCTTGAATATAGCAGCAATGATCTGAGAACTTTTATGTAGCCTAAAAACTTCTTTTTGCCCTTCTATTGGCCTTCTGTTCAATATCCAACTGTATGACACAGCAACAGGCAATTTGAGATCATTGGCTGCACATCTTACTGTACTAATCGGAGGGCCCTACACCCGTGACAAGGTCCCCTGCTGTTCACATTGTGACTTGTTAATCAGTTAGCAAAACAAATATTTTTCTTCACCCTTACTTCATTCTGTAGTGTCTCCATTCTTTTTGTTTGAGTGTTTCTATAAATAACAGGTTGAAGAGCACTTTTCTTTGGCTGGGGGCCCAAGGAGTGAGTTTTTATTTCCTTCTTCTAGTTTTGCATTGTTTTCTAAATTCTTTATAAAACATGTGCTACTTTTAATTTAAAAGTAAACTTTAAAAAAACATCATGCAGTTGTGTTTAGAGTCTACATGTTTTTTCATTCGTAGGAATAAAATATGACATTTCACAGCTCTTTCCTAAACAGCTTGTGTTGACCATATACATTATGACCTATCAAAGCAACCTGCGTAGTCAATGTCCGTTGACTGCTCAACACAGTAGAATAGTTTTATTAATGTAAAAGCTTTCTACCATCTACATAGTTTTATTATTAATAACGGACGGTTTTTATTAAAGTCTTGGTCAAGTTTATTTTCCTGGTCCCAGTTTTAGCTTATTTGCAAATGAAGCCACAGAAAGTTTTAAAAATATAATCATTTGCCAAGTGTAACTGAAAACAACTAAGAACAGAGGTTGAGCCATCCCTTGTAATCATGTCCTTGTTGCAGGAGCAAGAGGAAGACATCTGCAGAGAAATATCTGAAAAGAGCTACTCACACTCTGCACCACAGTCTCCTTTTCCTGCACCAGGGACAAGTTATACAGAGATGCATCCAGTCACCAAAACTGCATTTAGAAAAGCATAGTTTACTTGACAGCATTTACAAATTATGTCTTTTCCTCAGAATAACTTACACTGCAGAAATGCTTCCATATGCTAAAGTTGGACATGCTATTGTAATGAAAAAGAAAAAGAGGCGACTTTTGGTGGATAGTTTTCATATACAACTAAACAGCAATATGCACAAATTAGTAATGCCGTCCCTTAAGAATTTACCATAAATGGTTTTCTAATTCTTTCTGCTGCTCTCTGCTACAAATTGGGAATGGATTTTGTCAGGAAACAATAGGTCAGCAGGAATTCAATTATGATTTATCGAAGCAATGAGACCAATTTGATAGCAATCATAATTCTATGTTTTAATGAAAAAAATAGACTTTTTTCTTAAATCATTTGTGTTCCTTAAAGTTCCAGGAGGAAACACTTCCAACTTTAAATTCCAAAACACATATACTTGCAGTTAACTCCTCTCTATCAGATATCACAGTGGTGGTCTCCAAACTGTGGGCCATGGGCCAAATCCAGCCAACCACCTGTTTTTGTAAATAAAGTTTTATTGGAATACAATCATGCACATTCATTTACCTATTGTCTAGGGCTGCCTTTGTGCTACAAAAGCACAGTTGAGTAGTTATAACAGAAACTTTGTAGCCCAGAAAGCCTAAAATACTCACAGCTGGTCCTTTTTTAGAAAAAAAACAAAAAACAAAAAACAAAAAAACAAAAGATCTCTAACCTCTGTTTTAGCAAATACCTATTTCTTATGTTGCAGAAATAAATGGATGCTATCTTTGTTAGTACTGCTGTCAGGATTTTTAGGATATTAGCAGGCAGGATGACAGCCACAGATCCACAAGGCTCTAATAAAACAGCAAGAAGAAACTCAACACTCAAGAGAGCATTGAATCCTTTTTCTATAGGGTGAATGACAATAACCCTGGCAGCCAAAATGCATATGATTATATTTGAGAACTGTCCTAAAGTGTATGTCCTACAAGTAAATTAATCTATACATGATTTTGCAAAAATAATAATAATAATAATAATCTACTGCAAAGTTCTCAACAATATTTTGAGGAGGTATCATATGTCAAGATAGGATACTTTTTGCTCAATTTTAAAATTCAGCATTCCAGAGGTGCCTGGGTGGCTCTGTCCATTAAGTGTCTGCCTTCAGCTCAGGATTCTGGGATCATGATCTCGGACGGAGCCCTGCATTAGGCTCCCTGCTCGGCGGGGAGTCTGCTTCTTCCTCTCTCTCTCCGCCCCTGCCCCGTTCGTGCTCTCTCTCAAATAAATAAATAAAATCCTTAAAAATAAGTAAACAAAATAAAATGTAACATTCCAAAGTAACTCAGAAAGCCTTTTTTTTCCCATTTCTCAGAACAAATACTTTAAGAAAGATGAAGGCAATACCTATTTGTGAACCTTTTGTTCGGGCTGTATATGTCAGTCATCAGGCTAACCTGAAAAACTAAGTGAAATAGCAAAGTAAATTGATCATATGTAAAATATTTTCATCTATGATGGTCTACTTGAGCAACTAGAATGAAATACTGGAAAATTGATTCAACTATTAGGATTAATAATCCTGATACTTTTAAGCATTAATAAATAATATAACTTAATAATGAAAATACAGCTGTCTTAGTCTATGCCAGCTGCTATAGCAAAAATACCATAAATAGGGTGAGGGGGCAATTATGCCAATATAAAAAATGTAAATAAATACATTTCTTTTTCACAGTTCTGGAAGCTGGAATGTCTGAGATTAAGGGACTGGCAGGTTTAGTGTCTAGGAGAGCCCATTTCCTGATTAGTAGACAGCAGGCTCCTCACTGTATCTTCACCTAGCAGAGGGGGCCAGAGACTTCTTTGGGATCTCTTTCATAAGAGCAATAATCCCCTCATGGCCAAATCACTTCCCAAATGCCCCACCTCCAAATACCATCACATTGGGAATTAAGGTTCAACATATAAATTCAGTCTATTGGGGATCCCTGGGTGGCTCAGTGGTTTGGCACCTGCCTTTGGCCCAGGGCGTGATCCTGAAGACCCGGGATTGAGTCCCACATCAGGCTCCCTGCATGGAGCCTGCTTCTCCCTCTGTCTGTGTCTCTGCCTCTCTCTCTGTGTGTCTTTCATGAACAAATAAATAAAATCTTCAAAAATAATTTCATTTTATCACATTCTACTCTGGCCCCCCAAAATTCATGTCCTTGTATGCAAAATATATTCATTCCATCCAAATGGCCCCCAAATTCTTAGCTGGTTCCAGCATCAACTCTAAAGGCTAGGTCCAACGTCCCATCTAAATATCACCTAAATCAGTTACGGGTGAGGCACAGGTATGATTTGTCCTGGGGCAATCTGCTCTCCAACTGTGAATCTGTGAAGTCAGACATGTTACGTCCTCCTGAAATACAATGGTAAGAAAGGCACAGGACAGGCATTCCCATACCAGATGGGAGAAGTGGAAAGGAGGAGTGACAAGTCCCAAACAAGGAGTGACAAGACCAAAGGGGGCATATTTCATTAGACCTTAAGGCTCAAAAAGAATCCTCTTTGGCTCGATGCTCCACTCTCCAGACTCAATGGGACAGTGCTCCTGGCTTGCAGCTTTGTGGGGCAAGGTTGAGGTACCAAGGCTCCTGGCTGCCCTGCCCCCACAGCTTTTGGGCAGCCCTGTCCCCACTGTGACTTAGGGCCTGGGATCATGGCTCTTCTGGGAGGCCTCCATGCCCCTGCAGCTCGTTGGGCACCTCAGCTGGTTGCTGGAGCAGCACCTGGAGCAGCCGAGGGGAGAGGGCTGGGCATGGAGACCGCCAAGTGAGGTGGTAGGTACATGGAGAGTCAGGCACAAGCAACCCCCTCTTCACATTCTTCCACAGTCTTGGAAAATATCTCGTGGCTTCTGTGAGCTGGCTGGCTACTCTTATTAATAACCCCCCCCCCCCATTTGCTTCGACGTGGACGGAACTGGAGGGGATTATGCTGAATGAAGTAAGTCAATCAGAGAAGGACAATCATCACATGGTCTCACCCATATGGGGACTATAAGAAATAGTGAAAGGGATTATAAGGGAAAGTAGGGGAACTGAGTAGGAAAAATTAGAGAAGCAGACAAACCGTGAGAGACTCCTAACTCTGGGAAACGAACAAAGGGTTGCAGAAGGGGAGGTGGGCGGAGGGTTGGGGTAACTGGGTGACAGGCACTGAGGAGGGCACGTGATGGGATGAGCGCTGGGTGTTATACTATATGTTGATAAACCGAACTTCAATATAAACAAAACAAAAACAAAACAAAAATGGCCTCTGGGCCACACCCTTAGTGTTGTCTCCTGAAGACTTTCTCATTCTCTTCAATACTAATAAACTGAGAATGTTCCAGATCTTGAAGTTTTGTGCTCTCTTCCTTTCCAATGAACAATTCCAGCTTCAAGTTGTTTCTCTTTTCTCACATTTTACTGCAAGCAGGTGAGAGAAACCAGGCCACTCCTTCCATACTTTGCTTAGAAATTGCTTCAGCTAAATATCTCATTTCATCACTTGCAAGCCCTACCTTCCACAAAGCACTGGGACATGAACACAATTCAGCCAAAGTTTTTTTTTTTTTTTTTTTTTTTTTGCCATTTTTTAACCAGCATGGCCTTTCCTGAAGTTTCCCACAACATGTTCTTCATTTCGGTCTGAGACTCCTTCACCGTCCACAGTCCAGCACTTTTCTGTTCGGGATCACTGTTCTCTGAGCAGACTGAGGCTTTCTCTACAGCTCTCTGCTTCCTTTTCTGAGCTCGTACCAGAAACACCTTGAGAAGTCCACTTGTGGCAACACAGGCTCCTTCTAGCACGCACCTCCACGGCCGTCCGGTCCCTGCCCACCACCCAGTTCCAAAGCCACCTCCACCATTTTACCCATTTCTCAAAGCAGCACCCCCACTTCTCACTGCCCATTTTTGCCAGAGTCAATTTGAGCTGTTAAAAGCAAGTACCATAGACTGGGTGACTTATAAACGAAAGAAATTTATTTCTCACAGTTCTGGAGGCTGGAAAACCAAGACTCCTTCTGGGTAGCAGACTTCTTCTCATCATATCTTTACAGGGCAGGCAGCAAGATCTCTCCTAACTCTAATAAGGGCACTCATCCCATTCATCAGGGCCTCCCTCCCATGACCTGAGCACCTGCCAGGTCTCCACCTGCAGATATCACCATATTGGACATTAGGTTTGAACCTATGAATTTAGGGGGAAGACACAAACTTTCAATCTATAGTAGTTGTCCTCTCTGATTTCTTGAAATTATGAACGCGGATAATGCAGCAAAGTGAGACAGATATAACTTTCCAAGTGACTCTAACAAAATGATGCTTAGACTTTGGCCAGGGTTTCTATCCATTCATCCATTCATTCATCATTCATTCATTCATTCAGTTGGTCACTTCACAAGTGTTTTATTGGGCACCTACACCATGCCAGGCTGTATTCCGGGAGCTGGGAAGGTGGCAGTGTCACGGAGCTGACATCCTAGTGGGGATACAGTACAGTACAGGTTCCTATCTGGCCCAGAAAAACAAAGCTAGAACATAAGCCACAGTCTACAAGAAGTTAAATGGTTCAGACAAGAACCTTAAGAACTTCACAAGAGGGGTCACATCCAGGCCAACCCTTGCACATACTCTCTGGTCTGCTCCCTTCTCTCCTGGGCTTTCCCTATGAAATGCCTCTCTTGGGAAGGGTTCCAAGCCACCCAGCCACACTCAGATACAAATCCTTGACCTACCATTCCTTTCAGAAGTGTCTGCATTTCATGACATGTAGACAGGAGGGGTTCCTAGGCAGCAGAAAGGGGTTTGGAGGACCTTCTCGGAGTCATCTCATGCATCTGTTTCTAAGGAAGCGTTTATCATGCACCTATGCTGGTGCAGGACAGTGGTCGGCCTGTCTAGGTAGCAGCAAATAGCTTATTTGCTATAAAACACAGAGCCCTGAAGGGAAGTATGCTTGACACTGTCCGTTTGTCCCCCCAGATACTCTGTCCACCCTTCTCCATCCAGCCCTGCTGCCTAGGAGGCTGGCCTCTGAGGACTGCACTGAGGGACTTTTGTCTTCTTTTGGTTGGGCTCAGCTAATGGGAGTCCCCAACTGGAAATGGAGGAGGAGGGGAAAGAGAGGGCCAGGTCCTTATTTCCCTGCCCCCTCCATGCCCAGCTGCTGGTTGCCAGGGGCTACGTCCTCCTACCCAAGATCACGGCTCCCTATCAGGGCTCCTCTTGCACAGCTACAGCCTCAACTTTACCTAGAGCTCTCTCCCTAATCATCAGTACCCGCTGCCCCAAAAGGTGCCCCTAGAGAGGGTAAAAGCTCCATGCTGGTGCTCCGCCCCTCCCAGGTGGGCAGTCTCCTCACTGACCTCTCCCTCGAGGTCCCATTCTCGAGGACACAGCCAGCAACACCAGCGATGCCCTCAGATCACACACTGACTTTGGGCACCAGCTCCAAGGTCTTAGGAGGGACAGGAGGACTAGGGAACATTCTATAAAGATTAGCGATGCTTCCTCTCAAGATTAGCGGTGACTCCGCTCCAAACAGAACCAAAGTCAGGGCAATGACTGGAGTGCCCCCGGCCCCTTGTGCAGAGAAGCGAGAAGCTTCTGAACCACCAATGGCTTACCTTTCTGTGCTCAGTGGAGGGCTGTGGGCAGACGAGCTGCAATCCAAGTAGCAGGAGGGAACCCAGGACACTGAGAAGGAAAAAGAGCAACAGGCAGGGCCGTGAGTATGGTCCAGGCAGCAGCATCCAGCCAGAGGCAGCAGCTCCACCTCATCACCAGAGGGGAGAGAACAGTCCAACCCCCGCCCCGGGATGTGACCCAGGGCAGGTGCCAAGGGCCAGCATCAAGGCAGCACAGGGCTGTGGGCCTGGCCAAGGCATGGGGCAGATCTGGGATCAAACCCTTTATCACTTACCAGCAGGGTTTCCAGGTCAGGATATTTAACCTCATGAGCCTCAGTCTCCTCCCCTGTATGATGGGGCCAAGGACAAAGCTGGCTTAGAGGTTTGGGGAGGACTGACACAGAGAAAGTGCTAGAGCATGCTTGGCCCTAGTGGAGTGGGGAAGGTCAGGCTACAAGTAGGGCTCTGAGCCTGGCCAGGGAAGCTCTCTCCTATATCCCGTGCTTCTCTTGGAGCCTTCCCTCTGCCCATTCTTGGCCTTTTAGTGTCACATATGTTCTCTATGGGTGGGATTAGCTGTGTTAAGCCCTACTGTCACCAGCCCTGATTAGGGCTTGTCATCAAATAAAGGGAAGGTGTGGAATGGGAGCCAGCTGGCCCTGACACAGCAGGGTCTGCTGGGAGAGATGAAGCTTTGGATTCAAACACATTGAGGCTAGAATCCCAGCTCCACCATTGCCATCCGGGTGATCCGGGCAAGTTAATGTCTCTGACTCTCAATGTTCTCACCTTCTGTAAGGATCACTGAAGGTTGCAGTGGTGAAAACACCCACACAGCTAATTAGAAGAGCCATAAACGTTGTCAATTAACTAAAAGGCTCAAAGTCCCTTGACCTGAAGTCATCAATGCCATTGTTTTAAGATCCCTGCAAAAACGCCCCTTGTCCTATTTGGTTGTCTTTTGGATCCTTTTTTAGGGTTTAACCCCGAGGACTGAAGACCCCCTGGGGTTTTCACCCTTTTTGAGGTTTCCAACACAATTGTGAGATGTGAAACACTGTTCCAGTCCAAGCAAAACTCATTGTGAGGAGGTGGACATGAGGAAACCTGTCTGAACATGGGGATTAGGGCTTGTGGAGTTAGAAAAGGCTCCCACCATCTCGGAATATCCTAAATGCCACCCTAAGCCCCTCTTTGTATGCAAATTAGCCAGGCTTTAGCAGACCACCCAGAATGGACGAGGACAGCCTAGTCAGAGAGGGCAGTGGGACGGGAAGCCAGGTGAAGGGACCTGTGACAAGGTGCCAGATGCATCCCTTCCATTGCTGTCTTAGAGTTGTGGCTCTGAGGCCCCAAAGCTGTGGCCCAAGGATATTACATACACACCCATTCCAAACAAGAAGGGCTGGGCTGCAGAGTTCCCCTGCCCCCCCACCCCCACCCCCAGCCAAGCAAGAAGGACTATGACTTAGAGAGCTTTATCTGAGCTCTCATGTTTGGGCATATAAGGACAGGTGCCCAATTCTCCTCTGAAAAGTATCCAAAGGCCAAAACCAACCTAAGGGGCTGGGAGGGCAGAGTGGGGTAAAAGGGCTGGAGGGGGAGAAACCTATATTTCTGGGGCTTTCAGGGACAGAAGATGCTGGCTTTTCCCCCATCAACTGCAGGCACCCTGGGATGCCAGGTTTAGGTTGTCTAGAAAGGACCTCCTCAGGGGCTGCTTGCCGACGTTAGGTGATGTGTGGTGGATACCCATGGGGTATGGGACTGGGGGGAAGGTCATAAAGAGATGTGCAGTGGGAGACCCCAAGTGAGGGGTAGGTTCTCTAAAGGACCAACCGAAGGGCGCCACGAGAGGGGAATACAGAACTTAGACATCTGCCAACCCAAGGTCAGCAACACCAGATCAGCAGAGGCACCAAGGCCATGGAAGCCCTCTGCCCAGTTACCCCTCCTCTCCCCGGCTCTACCCTGGAGCCATTGACGATGGCAGAGGGAGGGCAGGGCGGGGAAGTGAGCCTGTGCCAGCCCCTCTCTCCCTGCCTGCAACAGGTGTCTGAGGCCTCACCATCCCAGTTGGGGGGGGGGGGGGGGGGAGAGACACTTGCAACACTTTGAGTTGGATGATGGACTAAAACTTTTATATCTGACTAGACCTTCTTTTTTTATCTAATAGATTTTCTTTTTAATGTAGCATATCTAAACACAGAATCCTTCTAAGCAGGATCTATTCAGAAAAGCATAAGATGAAATTAGTCATGAAGAGAATCGAAGAGTCGGTTTATAACTTGCTGAGCATCTAGGCCGGCGTTGTCCAAGAGAATGTTCTATGATGATGGAGATGCCCTATTTCTGCTCAATCCAATTGCACAGGTACACAGATCTGTGCTGTTGAGCACACGGGGAGCTAGTGGTGCAGGTCTAGATGGTGAAGTTATCATGTCTTAGATTAATACAAAAAACTACTGAAGGACACTAAAACTAAAGCTTCTAAAAGGACAGGTATTCAGCCAATAAAGCTCTCCCTTCCCACACATACATACACTTTTTTGGACTTTTTCCTTTTTTTTTTTAAGATTTGTTTATTTATTTTAGAGAAAGAGAGCAGAGGGGCGGGCCAGAGGGAGAGAGAGAACTCTCAAGCAGGCTCTCTACTGAGCTCGGAGCCTGATGTGAGGCTCAGTCTCATGACCTTGAGATCATGACCTGAACCAAAATCAAGAGTCAGATGCTTACGCAACTGACCCACCCAGGCACCCCCTTTTTAAGACTTTTTGATACTTGAAAATGAGACTGCTCATTAACTGGCGGCAAACCAGAAGACCACCCAAGATGTCCTCCAGCCACGAGGCAGGGGCATCTAAAGAAGTGGGTGTGAACACGCTGGTGGGAAGAGGACATGTATTTTCTAGTCGAATCCTTACTGGATCCAGTTTGTCCTCCAAACCAAGGAGCATCACATGACAATTAAGGAGTCTAGGCTCCTTAGTTACATGAGCTTGTGCAAATAACTCCTCTCTGGACCTCAGTTTCCCCATCTGCAAAATGGGAATAACATGACCTGCCCTGACTACCTCAAATGAGTCAAGGTGAAAGACAGCCTCTCATGAACCTGTGCCTACAACTCTGAATCATGGTAACACACTCTGGCACTGTTTACTCATATAAAAACAAACAAACAAACAAAAACAAATTGGTGTGGTTTTGTTAAAAAAAACAAACAAACATCAGCTCCATAAATGTGTTACACCGCAGCCCCTCCAAGTTCTTGGCAGACACGTATTTGCAGACACATATTTGTAATGCAATCAGGAGCACTTTTGCACAACCACTCATCCCAGGCTGTACTTCCATAACTTTCCAAGGGCATCTGGGGCAGGACAAGGAGTGAAAGATTCGAGGAGGGAAGATACTGGGCGTTCCTCGGTCTCAGAGGAAGGGCCGTCCAAGTTGCCTGGTCAACTCTATTCCCAGGTACTTCTACAGCTGTGTCCTCTCCCCTCTTTCGGGTGTCTGCCCACAGCTGTCCCTTCCATAAAGCCTCCCCCGGTCTGCACAAAAGAGCCTATTTCTTTTTCTCCACAGCACTTACTATCTCACGGACTGAGTCTTTATTCGTTTAAATTTCTCCCTCCACTTGCCAGAATTCAAGCTCCATGAGATCAAGGAGTTGGTCTTGCCACTGCTTTACTCCCCAACATCTAGCAAGGGTCTGCTGTATAGTAAAAGCTTAATTTACTGAATTAATGAATGACTTCACATCATCCTGACAACTTACGAAATTTCAAGATAAATGGAAATAGTGTGAATTAACAGATTCAAAAATGCCCGGAATCACTTTGGGAGCTTTTAAAAGTCATTTTGTGAGGGATTTATTAAAATCAGTTGTGTTTTTGAATTTCTATGCGATGCCCCCAAAATGTATTCCTGTACGGTTGACACGAGGGATGGCAACAGTATGTTTATTGGTGCCTCTTGTTGCAAAAATGCAACACAAATAATATTTCAATGTTCAAATGCTTCCTTTCTTCATTGAGCTGGGTCCTAGTGAAACTGAAATGCCGAGAGGTACCCAATAAAATTCATTCTGGAATAAAATCTTAGTTATTAAATGGGCTCTGCTCTGAATGGAATAGAATAAATTCCCCCAGAGGGGAAATTATTCTTTGGGTTGCAATAACAGCAGCCAGAGCAATATATAACCCCAGGGGCCAGATGAAAGTGCCAAGGGCTGAAAGTTTCCCACCCCTGCTCAGTAGACTCTGTGTTAGGGTACCCCACCCTGCTCACACATACCTACGTAATTGGTAGTGCGGAGCTGTGCCCACACCGCTTCAAAACACCAACAATCAAGCCCAAATCCTCGTTCCTCCTGACCCAATTCAAAATTAATGTTTGGGGAATGGGAGAGCATGTGTGTGTGTCTGTGTGTGTGTGCAACTCGTGTGTTATTTCACTTTGATAGTTTGCTTTGGCAGACCGCTCCCAGCTTGCAACGTTTTGACAGATTGAAGGCTACCAGGCCTTTGGCAAACAAATCACATACTCCCCTCCAAGCAGTGGGGGAAGCCACATTCCTACCAAGAATTTCCGATTCACCTTGCAGTAGAAACGACCCAACATCTCACACCGGAACACACAGGGGAAAAAAAAAATGCCATCTCCCCAGTATTGTTCTAGATTTTAAACACTCCATCATTTCATTTCCTCCTGTAGAAAATAACGCTCATTGAAATTTGGTGCAAGATTTACATCATGGAACTGGGGCTCCGCTCTGGGCTTCTGAATTTGCCTCGTTCAACCCCCTCAACCCCTTCCCCCATCCCACCCATTCTCAACTCCAGGGAGGGTGGACCATGTCACAGCCACGGTGTACCTGGCATCACCTCAATGAACGAAACGCCAGTTGAGCATATCAAGTCACAAGACCATGAAAACAGAAAAAGAAAAAAACCAAAACAAAAACCAAAACCTTACTTCTTTTCTTCTTCAGTGACTATAACCCAAGGGATATTTGGGGAGCAACCTGGAAACTCATAAAATTATACTGACCTTACCAAAGGAGAGCCAAACGCTCCAGAGATGAAAAGGCTTTGCTCAGAGGGCCCGTCACCATGTTCGGCTCAACCCCTGCCTTCCTCTGACCTCAGTTAAGAGTAGAGGCCGCAGGACAGGGAGGTAGGCTACAAATGACTTTGGACAATGAGGACTGGAGGGTTTACCCCGGAGCTCAATGCTTACTGGTATAATTTCATTGAATCTCCACAACCATCCTACCAGACGCTCTTATTATACCCACTCTGCAGGTGGGGAAATTGAGACACAGAGAGGCGAAGTCATTTATCAACGGCCTCGCACACCTACTAAGTGGCAAAGGCTGATTGCCATGCCAGCAGTCAGCCCCGTGGCCTGGACCCCCCAACCACCGTGCTCCTGGGCCTCATTAACACAACACCCCTTTAAACCAAGCATTTGCATTTCATCACATTGATTTCCCTCCTCAGTCTTCGGAGGCTGTGGCTTCACACATCTGTTTTACTTTCTCCTTGCAAAAATAATCAGAAAGTAAGTACATGTGATAAAACCTAGTTTATCCAGCCTCACTAGAGAACATTCTAAATTTTAAAATAATTGAAACTAACCATTTCAAACCCAAGATTTAAAAAAAAAAAAAATTGCATTCTATTTATTTTCCTGCTTTCTCTTACAGAACATGCTGAGCTTAAGTCCCTTTTTTGATGGCCCGGACCCCCCCTCCCCGCCCCCCATGAATCTCAAACCATCTGTGGAGCACAAGGTGGTAGCCTCAGAGCAAAGCAGGTTGAAAGCACACCTGCCGGGGGATTTCGGAATCCACTTGGCCCTCTGCTGTCTCCTCCCTGCTGTCCCACATTGATGAGCCTGTGTCCTCTGAACTCGGCTCCCTTTGGGTAGGCCTTGGCCTCAAAACCAACCTGGAGCCCAAGCAAGACTAGCAGGCTCGGGGAAAGGGTATGCCTGGTTTTCATGGGGTGAATGTTTCTGACCTGGAGCCTGGATTTACAAACACCTAGTTTATGCAACTTGGCTTTTATTGCAGTCAGTCGTGTTATCTGGACCAGGCCCTCTGGAAAAGCGAGGTGTCCATCATGGCTCAGCTTTTTTTTTTTTTTTTTTTTTTTTTTTTTCTTTTTTTTTTTCATGGCTCAGCTTTTTAAGACATAGCACCCTTTGGTAAATTCCCCTACTTCAACGGTGGATTTCTCAAGGAAATGGTTTCTGATCCATATTTGCAGCTAGCAGGCAGTCGACATTGCCCTGGTCCCACCTTGGGGCCAATAAATAGCCGATGGATCCAAGAATGGAAGGATGGAATGAAGTGAGAGAGAGAGAAGAACCAGGGGGAGGGAGGAAGGGTCGCTGGTGAAAGAGATGCAAAGTGCTGCTGTGAGCCACACTCCAGCGATGAAATGTTTTCTAAGTGCATCCTGGAATTCTCTGGGGGGAAAATAAAAGAACTGGCAAAAGGAAGGCAGTTCTAAGAAGAGGATTTCCACAGGTTGGCAGTTATGGATTCCAGCCCCTGGCCAGGGGAGGTGGGGAGGCGGGGGCCAGTGTGACCTTGAGGCGAATCAATCCACTTGGGTCATAAGGAATTAGTAGCTGGCAGCCCAGTGATCACACCTTGACTCTATTGAATCCTTTTTGGTACAGAATGTTCTAGGAAACCCTACAGTCAAGTACTGAGTGATGAGGACATGGTCCAGGTGCAGGGCTGTGCCAGGCATAAAGAAAAATCAATACTGTCTGAATGCCTGCCATCATTTTATAGGTAGCAGTTTGCCAAGGCAGCCCTCCAAAAAACGATTTTATTTCCTCCTAGCCTCTCTGCCTACCATTCGGATGGCTCTCCTACCAGGCTTCCCATAAAAGATTCCAGCAGGTTCTTCCCTGGTACCCTCGTGGCTTTCTGCTCCCACCAGAAGAGTGGTGTTCCTGCAGAACCATCCATGCTCCCAAACCTGTTGATGCCAGTTGATTTGAAAGTACATACAAACACCCACACAGTACACAAACCCACGCAACAGAGCACAAAAAGAAAGAGTAGTTGTTGGTTTTTTTCTACAAAAATGAAGCTGAATGCTTTGGAAAGACCCAATAAAGGCAAGTAGCCAAGAAGAAAAAAAAAAAAAAAACTGCTGGCAAATTAGGTGTGGATGAGACAACTGTAAATGATTAGGGGCAAAAATAATAAAAATCGAGAAGCATCTGAACTCGGGGTGCTTTGCAAATGTCTTTACATTCTCACTCCACATTAAAGAAACTCAAATGGAAACCTTAGATAATGCTTATGGGTGCGGTCTGTGCAAGAAGGACAATCAGGGCTCCGTGCTCAAAGAAAAGTCCTTGGCCCCACATCAAAAAATAGTGAATGAAGGTACATGTGTTTTAAGTTAAAAATAAACTGTTAAAGGTGTGTGTGTATCATTTGTAGGATTTTCTGCTTCAACCTGCTTTTGTAATTAGCTAACAATCCTCGTCAGGAAAGAAACATTTTCTACTTGCTTCTACACCAAAGAAAATTATTAACTTATTCAATATTCAACAGATATTTATTAAGCATCAACTGGCTGGCGGTTTAGATGAGGGCTACACAGTCTCTCCAGCTGTATTAGCACCATACAGCTTAACACCAATAATCAAACCTGGCCCCTTCTCCTCTTTTGCTTCTCCCTCCTCCTCCCCCCTCCTCCCCTTCTCCCCCCCCTTCCCCTCTCCTCCCCCTTCATCCCCTTTCCATCCTCCCCCTCTTCCCCTGTCCTCTCCTTCCTCCTCTCCCTCCTCCCCTTTCCATCCTCCCCTCCTCCCCCTCCTTCTTCCTCTCCCTCCTCCCCTTTCCATCTGCCCCCTCCTCCCTCTCCCACCCTTCCCCTTCCCTTTCTCTCCCTCCCCCTTTCACCCTCCCCCTCCCCCTCCCTCTCCTCTTCCTCCTTTCTCCTTTTTCCTCTTTCTTGTCTTCTTCCTTCCCCTATTTCCCCCTCCTCTGCCCCATTTCTTGGTCACTGGCACAGGGACACGGATTGAGCCCACAATCCTTCCCAATTACCTCATAGTCTTTGATCCAGTCTCTGGATCAAAGGGGGGGGGGTCTCTGTTTTCACTGATCATACCACAAACACCACTATTTGGGGCACCCTCATACAAACACATCTTCTCAACCCACTTCTTTTTTTCCTTTCTGTATTCAGGATCCTTTTCAGTCGGCCCCCAAACAGCCCCCTTTCTCCTCCTCATTTCCTCAGTCACTTCCGCTTGTATTTCTAAGTGAAGCAGCTGACAGGCGTTCCAGCAATATTACTTTACTGACACATATGTCACGGCAAAGAAAATCCTTAGGTTTCCGAAGACTAAAACCAGACACTTGACCTGGGGCCATCAACCTGTAAGCCCCTTAAAATGATCCAGAACCCTATTTCATAAGATCTATAAAAATCACCATCTACCTCTGTAATCTCTCTAATTACATCTGCATTTCTTCAAAATAAGGACCACCTTATTCAAAATAAGGATCACCGAGTCAACACGACTTCCTGCCAATTTAACCACTTGTCTGGCATCTCCAACTGTTTTGTTCTCCTCTGTGTTTTCGTTTCACGCGTAAGTGCCGTCCACTGTGCTGAAGGAGGGGCACCTATTGCTGGGTACAAAATGAGCCCCTGACCAAGCAGACCAGCTCGAGGGAGATTTTTTTCAGCTGGCCACGGTAGGTGGTCATCCCCACTTGTTACACTGATTTGGCCAGAAAACTGTGTTTGCTTCCCCTCAATCACTGAACAAACACATAAAGCTGTACCCGTAGCATATAAAAATATGGGTGTACCCTTTGGAGCAAGCCTTTAAGAAATGTATGTACATTTGCTTCACTTACTATCTTTCCCTCATTAAGTTGTAACAGGTGACAAAGACTCCCTAATGTACCCTCGACCAACCCTCTGGTACAGATGGATTTTCCCTGCCCTGAATTTTGCACAGCATCCCGGTTTGTCCAATGTTCAATGAGAACTCCCTAATGAACTCCATCGAGAGTTAAAATTGTAGTTTTTTTTTTTTTTTTCCTGCTACTGGGTTTAACAGTGATCCTTTTTATTATTGCAGACTTTGAGCAGGCCAGAGATACTCTTACTATGTTAATACTCAGGGCTTCTCTGTCTTTTTCAATGAGGGAGAAGCTGGCTTTCTGTTTCTTTGTGGCTTGGCAAAAACTGGGGAGGGATTTTTAAAACAAAATCTCTGCCTATCAGAATTGTGAATCCCCTTAAATGGTTTTTCCTCTCAGGGATTTTCTTGGCAGCTAACTTCTAATCTTGACCTGTTTTCTCTATAGGTAGAGAAATCCTCCAGCTTTTCCAATTGATCTTTATGCATTTGGTTGCCTTGATAAATATTAAAAAGCCCTTAATATTTGTGTGTGTGTGTCATCTACCAATGTTACCAAAGACATCTCACTCTTAAAGTAAACACAGCCCTTCCCCTAAGAACATTTTCTAAAGCATTTAGACAAAAGTCTCTAGTTCTTGGTTGTTTCTTTTTTGGGTTTTTTTTTTTTTTTTTCAAATTAAAATAGATTTACAAGGCCCTAGAAACAGAATGCAAAATGGTTTACAAGTACCTGGCTTATGAAGGGGGCCTCATGGAAAGCTCCAGCTGAGCCTTCACAAAGAATGGCCAATCCTCAGAGCTCACATTTGCTCTCTCCAGGTCCTTACAGCAGAAGTCTTGAAGAAATATCCTGTGCGTAGGCCTGTTCTAACAGCCCCTTTGGAAAGACTCTAATGCTGAAGGTCTGGCAAGATTTCCAAAGGTCCATCCCAAGGGTGGCAAGGTCACATCCAGCTTTCAACTACTCCCACCCTGCTCATTTCTAACCTGTGGCAATTTTTCCAAGACAATGTACAACCTGGAGGTGAAGCCACCAGATTTCTCTCAAAGGGAGATGGCTTCCAACCACCAATCAGGTCATCAGGAGAGGTTAAATGTTTTTACAGGGACATCAATTAAAATTCCAAAATTCTTTGCAAAAGAAAAAAAAAAAACTTTGCAAAAGGCAGTTCTCCTAAGTAATGGCCTTCCTGTGTGGCCTGAGTGGCCACATTTTTGAGGATCCTCAGTACTCGTAGAGGCGTTGCTGCTGGTGGCCAGACTTACACCTGCCTACCATATTAGGTCATCTGCTGTTTTTTCAATCCAGTTCGATATGTGACCGTGATCACTTCTCTGTCCCCCACTGGGTCCTGGTGTGCAGATATGCTGTGGGTCTGAAGTGACCCATGGCCCAACTGTGTGCATCACTCCCCTATGGTTATACAGCAGTATACCGGGGCTTCTACAAACAGGATGCAGAGCTCAAGTCTTGAAATATCTTTTAAACTATTTTTCAGGGGATTCCTGGGTGGCTCAGTGGTTTAGCCCCTGCCTTTGGCCCAGGGCAGGATCCTGGATTCCTGGGATCAAGTCCCACATCAGGCTCCCTGCATGGAGCCTGCTTCTCCCTCCCTCTCCCTCTCTCTCTCTCTCTCTCTCTCTCTGTCTCATGAATAAATAAATAAAATCTTAAAAATAAATAAATAAATAAATAAACAAATAAACAAACAAACAAACTATTTTTCAAACTACGTTTAAAAATACAAACATACTGATTTGGATTAGTTACCAAATATTAACTCTAAATTGATCTGGACTGCCCTGTAAAAGCTGGGTTTTACAAAAGCCTCAGAAGGGAGTTTTTCCTGCCTTCTCTGACTCTTTGTGACACGCTCATGAATGACATTAATGAAGAAGGTTGTAGCTCTACATGGGTCTATGGATTTCAGGCCTGCACATGTCAGTTCATGTAAAATTATACAAGCAACTACAGACTAAAGCGTGCACACACACACACACACACACACACACACTACACTCAATTAAATGTCAGGCATTGGCCTGAGAGCATCTGCCTGGCAAATGCTCTAGCCCTCTATTTGGGCAATCACACATGGCACCACCATAATAACATATTATAGCCCGTTTTATTTTTTATTGTAAGTTCTAAGCATTCGGGGCTAATGTACAGTTATGAAAGAAAAAAAAAGCACAAGATATCCTTGTGACTCAACTTTTAGAAAGTTCTTCCTTCCCCACTTTCTAGATTCTGAGTTGATTTATTTAAAGAGTCTCTTGAGATTTGCAAGACGAACTTCCTTGAGGAACTGCAATGGCTTACCTGTAGGGATCAAGATTCTCCTAATACTACAGAGCTAAGATAAGCGCAGAGTAATCCAGATGCTGAGGCTGACGTACGAGCTATCATCCATACACCCTGATTTCAAATTTTGGTGTTTATCAAAACAGACTCATTGATCTCATAATGTGTAAATGTTGCAGATTCAACCTTAGGAGGTAAATTGATCTTAATAAAACACTGCCATTGGCCATTTTGTATATTGAATTCTTACATAGCATTTGGATGGAAAATTTTTTAAGAGAGTCTACCATTAGCTTAAAGAAATGTGTGAAAACAAAAACAAAAAAAAAAAAAAAGAAATGTGTGAAAACAGCCTTCACGACATGGAAGACAGTTCCAGAGTACCCAGCTCTCTTCCCGACCCTGTATGGAAGGAATGTGGCATCCACGAGTTAGCCACAGGGTTTTCTCATGCACAAAATAGAGATACTACTACGTACTCTATTTACCCCGAGTGGTTTGTATCAGGATCCAATAAAAAACACAGGTTAAGGTCAAGATGTTTTGAGCAGAAGGAACCACAGAGGTCACTTTTAAAGCACAACAGATCAACGAAGTCCAAATCTATAGTGATGCAGCCAGAGGACAAAGCCTCTTTTAAGTTCTTCAGATAATTCCAGTGTGGAGCCATGATAAACACCCATGGATCCAGGAATGTTTTTACTTAAATAAAGATGAAAATCTGGATCCTAGTGGTCTCCCAGGAAAGAGTACATAGAGCATGGGGTAGAAGTCAAGCCATTTGGATCTAGGTCCGAGGGCCTAGATCTTCCCACAGTACACAGCTCCCTAGGCCTCGGTGGCCCTTGTGAATAGCAAACCTACTACACATATGTACAGAGTATATCAAAGATATTGCATTTCCTCAAGGCTAATTACTATGGGACTAAATAGTAAAATGCAAATATCAAATTTCCTATTTTCTTGTTTCTTTTTTAAAAGGCTTTCCACTTACCTGAGAGACCCCATGAAATGAGAAACCATGATGCTGGATGTCCCGGAAGAAGCAAGGGCTCCTCTGAGATGTTACCAATTTCCTGCAGATGGGAGTGGTGTCCAACTCCTGCAGAAGGAATAACAATACTATTGTCAGCATCATTTGCTCAGGAAGGTCCTACAGCCTACGTGGGCCAATGAAACCAGAAGCAAGCAAATGGAAGATACGATAATAAAAATGCCACCATCCAGTTATGGTTATAAGATATCCCAGTTTATGTAAATAAACCCGATTATGTATGCACATGAGGTAACAAACTTATGGGACAAACAAACACAGGGATTGACCCATAAAAGATGTTCAATAAATTGCTATTCATATAATTATCTCAGAGTCCGGCTAATCGCAGAGTTGGCATTAGGCAAAAGATTGTACTGGAAATCTAGCTCCATCTGTTAAAGGCTAAAGTGACCACAGGAAAGTCGTTTCACCTGTGTGTTTCTTGGTTTCCCCAACTGTACCATAGAGGCAAAAATACTGCCTAACAATAAAAAGAAATGCTACAGTGTGATGAACCTTGAAAATATCATCCTAAGTGAAAGAAGCCAGCCACAAGAGGCGACATATTGCATGATTCCATTTATAGGAAATGGTCAGAATAAGCAAATTTATAGAGGAAAAATACGGTAGTGGTTGCCAGGGTCAGGAAGGTGGGGAGGGGCTGACGAGAGGTACAAGGTTTCCTCCCGGGGTGACAAAAATGTTCTCCAATTACAGTGTGGTGATGGCTTCACAATCCTGTGAATGGATTAAAAATCATGTAATTGTAGATGTTAAGTCGGTAAAGGGTATGCCACGTGAATTATATCTCAATGAAACTGTTTAAAAATACAGCCTAAAGAAGGGCCACAGGGGGTGGGGAATCGGTGAGCGGACACATGCACTGTGCTCAGCCCAGGGCCTGGCGCCAGGCGACATCCCTCCCCAAGGAGCTCTGCTGATACTGATGCAAGAAGATGTCAAGCGACACTTCAAATGTGTTATCACAGGAAAAACAGGAGGGTGAGACCCGTCACCGACAAATGCCTCTTTACCCAGAAGCCCTTACTAAACAGAACATCTGACCACTGTCAGATGAGTAACAGTTTCGAAGGTAAAATTATAAACAGCATCAGAAAGCCTGGGATGGGAGGTTTGGCTGGAATGTAATAGAACTTGCGAAGAAAACCCATGGCCCAGCCTCCCCTCCTCCTGCACCTCCTTTCAGGGAAAGACAAATAAAGGAAGCAGGATTTCAAGGCGTGCCCAGGGGTCCTCTCCAATAAAACCAGTTTTCCAAAATCATTGGTTTCCACAGTCTTCCCAGGACTTCGGATTCCCTTCTTACTAGAAAGGGGGTAGGGTGAGGATGGGGAGATAAATTATAAGGACTTAAGACAGTTATGAGAATCAGAACATTCCATTTCCAGGGGAAAATAATCAAGATTTTAAAAGTTACCACCAGCCCTTTCTGGGGGCTATTAAGAAAGGAAAGCCTCTTAACTGTAATCACCCCTAATTAGCCATCAGCAACTCATGAAATTACTCATGGCACTGAAGACCCTCAAATTCTTGGGTCTCTGCCAGAGTTACACTGAGATCCACCAGGCAGATGGCCAGCGAGCGTAAACTGGAACAGTTAAAACTCCTCTGAATCCAAGGCATGGTCTTGCTCTTGGCTGGGCAGTGGGTATGTGTGAAGAGAGGACCTACCTTGGGAGTAGGACAAAAATCTTTGCCTAGCTCCTAATAATAATCAACTAATTAATAACTATGTACCTATTATGAGAGTCGAGAGAAGGATGAGTCAGGGCAGGGTTTCGCTTTATAATCTAGCTTCGGTAGATAAGATTCAGGGACACGGAATCGTCTGAGAAAGGCTAGTGCTATCTAGAACAACATAAGCTAAGTAAGTAGTGTTAATGCAGAGACCCTAAGCACAAATCAAGCTAGTTCAAGAGAAGACTCACTGTAGAGGGCTGGTCAGACATCAGCAAGGAAGAGGGGACATAATAAAATCAGCCTTTAGTCTACACTGGTTTCAAATGAACAATCCAGAGCAGCTGGTGTAAACAGACGCATTGTGACCGGTAAGGCCTAGGTCTGCCAACAACATCCTCATTTATTAGCCAGCTGGCCTTTGGCATCATCCCTTTTGTCTCTCAATTTCCTCATCTGTAAAGTGTGGATAGTGTTTGGAACTACCCATAGGGCTGTTGCATGAAGTGTTTACTAAGACTGGGTGAACTGGGTACTGGACACACACACACACACCCCCAGCACCGCAGGCAGGGTCGCTGCCCTCCAGGAACTTAAGAGTCTAGATGCTGGACAACTATATACTTTAAACAAACTGGAACATAAGTAAATATAAAATTAAAATTGTGCTAATAAGCACCATGAAAGGAAGTCCAAGGTGCCTCACACAGTATATGGGGCAGTGGTCACAGAAGGGCCCCTCAGAGGAAGTGGCCTTTATGCTGGGGCTTGAAGGGCAAGCAGGTGTGGGCCGGGGCGGAAGTGTCAGAACCGCCATCCGCCCCCCCCCCCGCCCCCAAAGGTCCTGCCAGAACAAGAGAGTCGGCACTGGGCCTACATTCCTCCCCATCCAGCCTTTACCAACATCACCAACACCTTTTCCTGCTCCGCCACCATTTCTGCCAACTTTCTCCTCACAGAACTGTGGCTGGCCCTCTGCAGCGGCCCCTATCTGGCATTCCAGTTGTCTGTGGACAAAAAAAATACCAGAACGCAGGCTCCCAACAGCAGGGTCCAACCCACAACTGTCTTCCATCATCAGTCACGTGGAAGAAGGGAAGGAAGCAGCTTTTACTAAGCACCTGATATGGGACATGAGTCATGCTGTTTAATCCTCACAGCAAACCCGAGACCACACAGTGGGTGGAAGGTAGGCCTGGGACTTGAGAACAGATCTCCAACAGCAGAGCTGGTCCTCTTTTCACTCTATTAGACTCTCTGGCTCCCACGTAGCAGGGATTCATGCTTAGCTAGACATTTAGTAAATAAATGAATGGATGAATGGATGGATGGATGGATGGATGGATGGACGGACGGATGCTCTCCTAAGGGGTTGGGTGTGCCTCGAGGATTTGCTGGCAGTGAAACATTTCAGGACATGATTGTTTATTGTGCATGAACATCGCCTAGAACAAAGGGAGCCAAGATGAGCCATTTAATGATCTATTATTTCAGATACTAATAATCGCGGGGCCGAGGATGCTAGCAAATGTCTACTGAGTGGCTACCATGTGCCAACTGGCATTCTCTATGCTTGATACACATTATCCCATTTTATCCTCACAACAGCCTCTTGAAGGCGGTACCAGTGGGAAATGGAGTACAGAGAAGTTAGGTCGCTTTTCCAAGCCACCCAGCTAGTAGGTGGGGGAGTTAGGATTCAAATCCAAGCACCCTGATCACAGACTTTATGCACTAGATCAGGGTAGAGCCTGCCCTCTACCCGCATCCGGACAGGGCTGACTTAAATGATCGGAACAGAGACATCACACGTCTGATTTCTCTGCTCCTGCTGATGCTTGGTCAGTGGTTGCAGACTGCCCTAGAACCAGAAGGAAGGCGCTGACCCTCCACAGAGCGGCCCACCCTCCCAAGCCCTCTGGTAGCTGTCATCATGCCCCACAGCCCTTGCAGGAAACCCGGCCCCAGGCAGCAAGGTATTCAGGGCTGGGGCCCAAGGAGCCCTAGGCCAGGTCACATTTCCAACCTCTTCCAGCTGGGTGAAGCCACCCAGAGGAACATTCCCCTCCCACTCCCTGTGTTCCCTCTGTCTCCTACCCCCTCTGTCTCTCACTCCTCTGCGTTCCCTCTGTCTCCTACCCCGCTGGAGGATCTGTCCTTTCCTCTCTGTCAAAGGCAAGCTCAGCCACATAATTCATTTCTTCCCAACGAACCTCCGTTCTGCAAACTGGCCGGCTCACCCAGAGTAACCTAAAAACCCACCGAATCCAATTTAGGAAAAAAATGTTTGAAGAGCCATTGAAACTCCCTAGATACTTTCAAGCAAACACATCACAGCAGGCCTGGTTACTCAATTAAAGGAAAGGCCTGCCTCTCCTTTCTTACCTGAAGAAATCGGTAATGAGCACAGACTAGCTAAGGGTTCTAATACAAATTGCATCATTTTCATGGTCATTAACATTCATGGGGTTTACATTTGTTTTCAGTCCTAAAAGAAAACGTTTCCCAGGTAACTAAGGAAAATACTCAAGGTCAGAAATATCAGGAAGGCAATAAATAAACAAGCAGGACTCATTCTCGCCTCTGTACAAAGTTGCTTTTTCAATTTCAAATGACATGATCCTACGGATCAAAGGCAGAAATGCATCTGGAGGAAGACCTTTCCTCTTCCCCAAATATTACTTAGGCATTTGATTTACAGCACGTGATAAACCCAACACTTTCTGAAAATAACACTATGATATTCCGCAGCCACCTCCCGAAGCCTGCAACCTGCAATGAACAGCTGTGACGGGCCGCCAGCCACCCTACCTGGGGATCAAAAGCCTCCAGAGACACACCCAGCCCTCCTCCCCACCCTGGGGAATCGACCTCTCCCCAGCACTCTCTGCCGAGAGCAGTTTGTAATCCCTGGGGTGTAGTTACCAAAGGAAACCAGATCAGACTCCCACAGACTTGCTGCCCAGGCCCTCTCCCCAGATCATGACCCGGCTCATTTCAAAAGCCACCGTGGTCAAAGGCAGGTGGCCCTGGGACTAATGGCAGCTGAGCCAACCTCTTGGTCCACCTCCTGTCCTTCTGCTAACAAGCTCAGGTCCTGCCACCTGCAAATGACCTCCTGCCACTCCAGCAAGCACTGTGTACAGCTGTGTGCATGCGCGTACGCAGGTGTATGAACGCACACGTATCAGGGAAGGAGAGTGTGCCAGACGCACCAATGCTAAAAAGGCAGATTCACTGAGGGTAAGTACCACATTCGTCTGTAAAATGGGTCTAGGTGAGACTTCGGGGCTGGGAGGAACACAGCTCATGTGGGATTCTTTCAGGGAAAAAAGCTACCACATATAACAGGTGCCAGCGATAGTCCCATTGTGCAGAAAGAGAAGCTGAGGCTGTGAGCAGTGAAGCAGTATGTCCACAGTCCCAGAGCCAGTAAGTGAGCAGCGGGACCTGAACGCAGGCCCCTCGATGGCTGGGGTCCAGCTTGTCTTTGCAGAACATTGAACCCTCTCTCAGGCCGCCTGACGTCATACATCAAATACGCATTTCCAGGGACGCCTGGGTGGCTCAGCGGTTGAGCATCTGCCTTTGGCTCAGGTCCTGATCCTGGAGACCCGGGATCAAGTCCCACATCGGGATCCCTGCTTGGAGCCTGCTTCTCCCTCTGCCTGTGTCTCTGCCTCTCTCTGTGTGTCTCTGATGAATAAATAAATAAAATCTTTAAAAACAAAATACGCATTTCCAGGAAAACTGCTCACGCGCACGCTAACCTGGTGCACAACACGCAGGCTGCAGCATGGGCCCCGGTGGAGGGAGCCGCTGTGCGTGAGGCTGCGCTCCCCCCTGTTCTCTCCAGGGCGGCTCTGGCCTTGAGTCCAGGACAAGTCCTCAGTACCGGCTCATGGTTGTCCGTCCGGAACACGTCCGGGCTCAGTATGCCTCGGCCCCCATAAATCAGCCAGCCACATGCTCTCTGCCCCCTTGGTGCTCCTGAACATCAGGGTTAAGGATTTGCCTTTTTTTTTTTTTTTTTTTTTTGCTCAGCTCTTGGGCCCTTGGGCTTCTGCATTGACATCTGATTATTATGTCATTATTTTTTTAAGTGATAGAAATCTAGTCAATGGTTTGTAGCAACCGCTGCTGTGCGGTCTATGCCAAAGGCTCCATACATCCTTCCGGAAAGCAGCAGAAGCCTAGCAAATTAGTCTCCCTTCCTTTACACAATTCTGTGATGGGCTGGTATTAGGTAAAGTTGAAATCAGGTGCTGTGATTAAAAGATTACGATAATGGGAAACAGAGCCATGTCATGAATTAAGAAACCTAGAGGAGCAAGTCATTGGAGCCAAAGGTCACACAGAGGTCAAAGGGGACAATACAAGGCAATTGGGTTTAGCAGAATGAAACTATTACCATACCTTTTTTTCTCTAGCTTCAATGGTCATGCAAATCTGTTCTCTTCCTGTCTCTTCTGTCTGGTTCATTGACTCTCCTTGTGATCCAAACCAGGACTAGAAAAATATCAACAATAACAGCCTCCACCAATGAGCTGTGCATGGAAGTGGGGGAAGGGGGCGTAGGGAACTCTGATCTCTCTGATTGTTATCTCACGCTGAGGTCTCAAAAACTCAACATCTCAAGACCTACCCTACCCCTCTCATTCAGACTAGTTCCAGTTTTCTCCAGCTGATGACCCACCCAAGACAAATAACAAAAGGACCCAGCCACCAGCTCTATACCAGGCCCTCCTCCTGCTGAGCCTTCCTACACTTGCATGGTGGCACCACTGTCCTTCCAGTAAATAAAGGCTCAAAGCTTACCTGGCCTTCTGCGTGCCCTAGGCCTGGCCTCTTGCCAACCCTCAAGTCTTCGTTCACATTATCTCTCAGATAAACTCTTTCCTCTCTCTTCCGTCTTTCACCAGCATCATCCCGCTCATTACTGAGATCATTACAGTTAGTGTTGCTCTGACTTCCCTCGTGAACCTTTGTCAAAAATCAGATGGGCGTGTTTCTGGGTTCTCTATTCTGGGCTGCTGACCCATGTGCCCATCCCACAGCCCCAGTACCACACAGTCTGGATTTGTGTAGCTATATGGGTCCTGAACCTGCCAGGCCAATTCCTCCTACTTCATTCCTCTTTTGAGAAATTATTTTTAGAATTAAATAATTTAGAATTAAATTTTAATTAATAATTCTAAATTATTTAATGCTAATTATTAATTAATAATAATTTTTACAATTAAAAATTTAGAATTAAATAATTCTAGATTATTTAATTCTAATTATTAATTATTAATAATTTTTACAATTAAATAGAAATTATTTATTTCTTTGGATTTATCCGGTTGGGAATTCACTAAAACTTCCAGATTCTATGGGTTTGTATCTTCGCCTAACTCCAGGAAGTTTTAGTTTACTGAGTATTCTTCAGTCCTACCTTCTTTCTTCTGTCTTAGGATTTCAGAGACTTTATTATAGTCCTACAGCTCCCTGAGGATCTGTCCTTTTTTTTCCCCTCCCCCAGTCTATTTTCTCTCTGTTGCTCAGATTGGATGATTTTTATTGCTACATCTTCAAATTCACTGATTCTTTCCTCAGTCATCCTTGTTCTGTGGTTGAGCCCATCCCCGTGAGATTTTATTTCATTGTATTTTTCAATTTGAACACTGTCATTTGGTTTTTCTTGATGTCTGTTATTTTTCTGAAACTTTCCATTTTTTCCTCATTTGTCTCAAGCACATTCATAGCCGCTGAAACATTTTATGATGGCTGCTTTAAAAGCTTTGCCAGATAATTCTCACATCCCCATCATCTTGGTGTTGGCCTTGTCTTTTTTCATTCAGTTGGAGATCTTCCTGGTTCTTGGTATGATGAGTGATGTTCCATCAAAACCTGGATGTTTTAGGTATCGTGTTACGAGGCTCTAGATCTTATTTAAACCTTCCATTATAGCTGGCTGCCTTTGGCACTCCTCTCACAGGGGAAGGAGAACCCCATATCATCATGGCCAGGAGAGATGGAAGCCCAAATTTGCCATTTGGCCTCCACTGACATGGGAAGGGGAAGGGGGGACCCATCATAACTGCTCAGCAGAGACGAGTTCTAGCTCTCTAGCAAGTCCCATTGATACTCCCCTGGCTGGAAGGGGTAGGAATGCTTCACTACTGTGCCTCCTATGGCCTCCATTGGCACCATTGAGACTATTGGTGAGAGGGGAAAGGGGGACAAATGGCCTTGTTACTGCTGGGTGGTGGTAAGAGTCCTAACTCTGCACTAGGCCTCCTCTGAACACCCCAGTGGGGAGAAAGAGGGGGGTCCCATTAATGCTCACTGGGAATGAAAGTCCAGGCTCCCCACCTATCTCAACTGAGAAAAAAAGCCCTCAGAAATGGTCTATGTTGTCCCCATTCACTGAGGAATAAAGAATTGGCGACCCCAGAGATGGAGAATGTATTGCTGGCGGTCATACAGCAAGTTCGTGCAAAGTCAGGACGCAACGCCCATGCCCCGGCTCCAAGACCACTTGTCTATAAACCAGAGGGCTCCTAAAGCACAGGAACAATGCCAGCCCCCGGCCAACGTAATAATGAAAAGTATCACTGGCCAAAGGATAGTGGCTGCCTCCTTTTACACCCTGCCAGACCCCAGGCCAGAAAGCACACGTGGTTATGCGCCATTATCCTCTAAACAACACAAACAGACGTCTACTCAAGACAGGCCTTCCGTCCAACACACACAGCAAAAGCCCACTCTCGAGCCAAGAGCTACAGCATCACGGTCACCTTCGGGGCTGGTGGTCTTCCATCTGGAGAGGATCCTGGCCTTCCTACAGTTGGAATCCCTGAAACCAAGATACACCCAGGAGCTGCAGAACTCAGAGAGCCAGCAGGCCAGGCGCCCCCCTCCTGGCTGGAGAGCTGGGTCTGCACCCAGCTGGAGGCGCCTTCCCCGGGCCTGGGGCCTCTGGTCTGGCCCGGGCTGGCTGGCTGGAGGTCTCAGCACAGCACTGCTTATTCTTCGGCGAGGGAAAGCTGGTGACCCGGGAGGGGAAACTGCTTTCTAACAGCCTTTGTTTTCATTTCCCTTTAAAAAGGTTAGTGACTTTACTGCATGTGGAAAGAACCGAAGCACCAGTTTCAAAGAGGCTCAGCATGTTTTGGGGCTGACCAAATATACAGAACTTTTGGGTGGGGAGGAAAAGAAAGGGAAGCGAGGGAACAAAAGTTTATTGCACATCCGCCATGTGCCAGACATATGCCTCGGTGCTCCTTCCACGCCTTTCTCTGGCCCATACAGTAAAAATGCCAGCCAAAATCAAGTTTCATGGCCCTTGCCATAGGTCATCACGCTGTTGAGAGTCGCGCAGAATTGCCAGGCTCCGCAACAGTAAACAATAATAAACAATTTCACGGTATACCATTGGAATCACGAAATAGAATGACATAACGATGTGAGTAAAGTCATTGGATGCCTAAGTTTTGAAATGATATGATTAAAATTTTTTAACTCGTTTAGAATAACTACTTAAAGAATTACAAACTGCGATGAAGTAATTGCCTACCTTGGGATCACCCGAGACAGGCACCACAATCGCTTGATAGAATTTATGAATTAAGCTGCACACTCTCATGAGCACTCGAACTTCTACGAGTGATTTTGTTAGCTACTGGGATGGTTTTGTTTTTTGTTTTTTTTTTTTAAGATTTTATTTATTTATTCATAGAGACAGAGAGAGAGAAAGAGAGAGGCAGAGACACAGGCAGAGGGAGAAGCAGGCATCATACAGAGAGCCTGACGTGGGACTCGATCCAGGGTCTCCAGGATCACGCCCTGGGCTGCAGGCGGCGCTAAACCGCTGTGCCACCGGGGCTGCCCGCTACTGGGATATTTTAACATTCACTCTTTTTTATGATTTATTTTTTTCTTTTTTATGATTTAAAACAATTTTCAAATAGTATAGTCATCTAGGCCAGAGATTAACAACCTCTGACCCATAGGCCAAACCTGACCGACTGTAGGTTTTGTAGGGTTTAAAAAATAGAAAAAAATCAGGATACTATTTTACAACATAAAAATTACAGGACATTTAAACTGCAGTCAGTGTCCGTAATAAAAGGTTTTACGAGAACATAGCCTTGCCCATGTGTTTATGTATTGCCTGCACTGCTCTCACGCTCAGGAAGCAGAGGTGATGAGTTGCAACAAAGCCCGTCCAGCCTGCGAAGCTGAAATACTAAGTGTCTGGCCCTATGCGAAGAAAGGTCTGCGGAGTCCCAAGCTCGGGCTCTGGTGGTGCCGGATAACAAACACACGGACCTCCTGGTGGGACCAGCCGCCGCAGCAGCGGGGCCCTTCGGGGAGCCAGACAGCCGTCCTGAGATGCGCAGCGAGCAGTTCCCGAGCAAGCCCACTGAGCAGCGTCAGAGGTAACGCTGACCCACGGGGGAAAAGCAACATTAGAGCAAAACTACGCTTTCTGAGCATGTGTCCGGCACACCGCACGCCCTTTACATTGATTTTATGGGAACAGAGAAAGCCAATTAGGAGAGATCTGAATCCTGTGAGGTCTTCAGGAATGCAGCCCTCGGATAACACCCAACAGGCTGCTACCCGACCCCCCCCCCCACCCACATCAGTCCCCTGTTGGGGTGAGGGCCCCCTCGAGTCTCTGCACTCCCGCCAGTCGGTTCCACGCCCGGCTCCTGGCCCCCTGCCTTCCTACTGCAGGGTGCTGATCACCGCCCCACCTGCCCCCCGCAGGCAGGGACACCACCTTTCTTATCTTTAAGATGGACAGACGTCCTAGGCTCAGCGAGGCACCTGGGAGGCCCTTTGTTTCATTGTGGGGAGGGACACGCACCGTCTCTAACGCTTAGGGCCCCGCGGCCAGGTAGCTGAAGTTCAAGGAGGCTAAGCTGTTCCCGGGCAGCTGCGCGGGCAGTAAGAAGTCACACCAGTGGCGGCTGCGGGGAGCTGCCCCCCGAAGCGCCCAGGAGGTCGGAGAGCCCTGGCTGCGGGAGAAAGGGAACACAGGTGCTGCCCCCCGAACCACCCCGCAGGGCCCCGGGACCGCAGAGGCCGCGGAGCCACCCTGCCGGGTGAAAGCAGCCAGGCAGCCAAGGCCACCGACGGCCCAATTCCACTTCTGCGGGAACGCCGCATGGACAGCGACAGAAGTCCCTGTGTGGGACTCAAGGTCCACGCCTCACAGAGCCTTTGCTGGGAGGGAGGTGTCGCATCCTCCTGGTGCAGCCTCAGGACAGAACAGAACACCTAACGGACAGAGACCGACAACCAGCCCCCATTCTGTTTCTCGGTGTCCCCACCTGGGCCTCCCAGGTGCACGTCCTCGGAAGCACCCGGTGCAGCATGGAACCTTGTGACAATGGCTCCTGGACTGGTCATTACCTGTCTGGGAGCCGAATTTCCAAACAACATGACATTGGTTGGGGGGTTGGGGGAGGCTGCAAATAACAGCAAGTTGAACAGTCATGTTGGTAGTAACTAATTTTTTTTTCAAATATTTTATCTATTTATTCATGAGAGACACAGAGAGAGAGGCAGAGACACTGGCAGAGGGAGAAGCAGGCTCCCTATGGGGAGACCAATGTGGGACTCGATCCCAGGACTCTGACCTGAGCCAAAGGGAGATGCTCAACCATTGAGCCACTCAGGCGTCCCGGAGTACTAATTTGTTGATTAAGGAAAAACTACCCAGGTCACTAACTAAGATAAAGGAAATTGTCATTATGCCTAGAAATGAGAAGCCTGACTAGGGCAAGATAGTCTGTAAAAGACAGCTGTGCGTGCGCTTACAGGCATTTAAATATCAAGGAGAAAACAGAAGCGTGTAAGCAGCTCGTGTACTACACAGACATGAGGGGGGCTGCGGAGGAGGAGGAGATGGGAGAAATGTTTTGGTAAAGTTACATGTACAGTAAAAGTCAAGTTAAAAACCACATTTGTAAAAAAAAAAAAACACATCTGCAAAATCATAAATTACACAGTCTTTCTGGAAGGCCAATTGGCCCGTATGCATCAAATACCTTTGGAGTATTTGTATCTTTCTTCCCCGAAACAGCACTATGCATTAACAGAAGTACCCCCCCCCCAAAAAAAAGCACAAAACACACAGTTTTATTTGTAAATAATACCGAAAATCCAAAAACGATCCATATGACCCCAGATAGGGGTCTGTTTAAACAAACAGTAACATTTTAAAAAATACTCTGCAGCCATTAAGAAAATCAAGCTTTGGAAGAATATTGAATATTTAGTATCTAGGGCAAGTGTTTACGATTTACTGTTGCATGAAAAAAGTAGTGAACAAAGACTATGTTCAGCATGATACCAATTTTATAAAACTGTGTGTGTGTGTAAGAGAGAGACTACAGAGGCACACGTTACAAATAATGGGCATCGTTGGTTGGGGAATCATGGAGAACTTTCATTTCGCTCCTCTGCGTTTTTCTGTTAGTTCCTAAGTTTTCTTCAATGACTACCCCTTACCTTTGTAATCGGGAAAAAATCAAGCACTATATTGAGGAACCAAACCAGAAAATCAGTAGTGCTGTCATCAGCATGCAGTATGGCCCCCAAGGTCCGTTTGGAGTTTAAAGCGCTGCGGGAGGGGCTCCAGTCCGTTAAGCATCTGCCTCCAGCTCAGGTCATGACCCCAGGGTCCTGGGATGGAGCCCCTGCTCCCAGGGGGGGGAGTCTGCTTCTCCCTCTCCCTCTCCTGCTTGTGCTCTCTCGCTCTCTCTGATAACTACATGGGGGACCCACTGGAGAGGTGGCACCTACATCCTCTCCACGACGTCTCCGGACAGACTTCACCACCAGCATCGGTGCAATGAGGGGTCTGGAGGAGAGCGGCCGGCCAGGCCTGCACCTGCCTCCACCTCCACTCTCGGCTGAAGCCCTGGCTCCACCTGCCCCAACTTTTCCAGTTCTTTCACATCTGCCCACAGTAAAAAAGCAGCCCCTCCTCTGTGCGGCATCTGCTTTGAGAGCGTAACTCCACCCCTTCTCCACGCAATACTGCCCTAGGTTTTGCTTGAAGAGTGGGCTACACAGTGATAAAAAGGAAGGAGGTACTGATCCAGGCTTCAAGACGGGTGAAGACATTAATCGGAGTGAAAGAAGCGAGGCACAGAAGACTGCATAGTGTAGGATTCCACTTTGTCCAAAATGTCCAGAAATGTCCAGAACCCCCAGAGACAGAAAGTAGGTGAGCGGTTTCCAGGGGCCACTGGAGAGGGAGGACGGGGAGTGACTTCTAATGGATGCGGAGTCTCCCTTGAAGGTGATGAAAATACTCTGGGATCACATAATGGGCGACGATTGCACAACTCTCCGTGAATAAACTACAAACTACCGAACGGCACACTTTAAAATGCTGAATTTTATGGCATGTGATTTACAACTACACTTTTTAAGACTTTTAAGTGGGTTACAATTAGACTTTTAAGTGGTTACCATCAGGCTTTCCAGCGGGTCCCGATGAGACAGCAGCACTAACACGCCGCTTAGTTTCCCCAGAGCCCCTGGTTTGCAGCCCGAGGCCTGGAATTCCAAACATCCACTGTGACAGCTACTCGCTGTGTGAGCAGCTCCAAGTCCCTTAGCCTCCCCGTGCCTCAGTTTCTAGGCTGTAGAATGGGAATGATCGTGTCTGGCTCCCACGGATTATTGAGAGCGTGAAGTTAATTAATGCAGGTAAGTCCCCAGGACCTGAAACGGAGCTCGGTCAATGGCAAGTCCCTCCCTGCAGCAGGCCAGAAGAGCCCTTGAACTTCAAGCAGGATGAAACCCTGCGCCTTGACTAAAACATCACTGAAGCCAAGCAGGCCCTGGGTGCTCGTCTGTTCTGACAAAGACGCCAAATGGAGCCAGAGGCTACGTCAGTGCAGGCCCTGGGATCAGACCCAAAGCTGGAAGACACGGCTCCTCCCCAAAGGCTCGTCTTCTAACCAGCAGTAACTTGCACCCCCACCCCGGCCCCGCAGTCCAAAGGGCCTCCTGTCCACTGTCGGGTGTGACCCTTCTCTCAACCATTCGAGAAGTGTTACTATTATTAGCCTCAATCAAGGAGGAGGCCATGGGAGCTCAGAGAAACCAGGACAGGGGACAGAGCTGGGACTTGCATCCGGATCACACCGTCTCCACTGTTTGTTTTGCTCCACAAGCACCTGCCTTCTGCACCTTCAGGCCCTTGGTTCGGGGCTGTCAGGGCACAGCAGGGCTGGCGGCGGGCAGAGCTGGTGCAGAAGCGTCCAGGCCACAGGAGGACGGGGCAGGTGTCACTCCCTCTCCACCACATCTGGCTGCCCAGCTTGGAGGCGCAGAGGACGGCCAGGGAGCCAGCAGCAAAGGGAGGGGAAGGAAGGCATGTGAGGGTCAGGGGTCGAGCCAGCAAGATCAATCAGAGGGTGTGTCGTCCTTTTGCCCACAGGGAGCCTTCCAGGGCTGAAGGAGGAGCCACTTCTCCCCTTCCCAGGAAGATGTGGGGAGGGGTTTAGCCAGAGAAGCCAGGGGGGAATGACAGCAGCACGTCTAAGACCCTGTAAGCACTTTGCACTCTCGGGAATCTCACCTGGGGTCTCTACTGTTATTACCCTCATCTCACAGCTGGGAAAACTGCAGCTGCCCGGGAAGCCCAGGCCGGAGCCCAAGGGCGCTGGCTCCACGGGGCTCGCACCCTCGGCATCCCCGCGCTGCTGCCCGACCCAGGAAGGGGGGGAACCTACCGCTAGAGACGCCGCCCAGCCAGGGCCACGCTCCCTCCTCTTGCCCTGAAATGACATGTGGTCAGAGAGGCACTGTGTTCCAGGAGGGAAAAAAAAAAAAATCTGTCTGGCAACTACCAATTTGTAACCTGCTGATAGGATCAGAAGGTTTCCAAGAAGGAATCAGGTAGAGAAGCCTCCCAGCTGTCCATGTATCCGTGTTCCTAAGAAATTAATCTCTCTTGACCGAGCCTCCAAGAAAAATGGTTAAGTCAAAGGCCTGGCTTGTCACCCCGCCCCCGCCCAGCCCCTGGTAGTCATGTGGCTGCATCCCTGCCATAAATCAAAGGCCATGCTCCCCTTTCATCAGATGCCTGTAGATAATTCCCTCCCGATTTCCCTGCTGGGGCTCAGAAGGCCATGGCCTAAAGGGTTAACATTCTCATTTCCTCTGTCTTTCAAGCCTTAATCCCCATCCTGAGCTGGGTGCATTCCAAGCCCACCTGGAGCAGGTCATGACGAGCCCCAGCCCATGGCTGGCCCTTCATTTCCCCTGGCAGGAGATTAGATGGGGCGCCCATTAATCACTCATTACTTGGGTCCTCACTGCTGGCCAGCCCTCAGGCAGCCGGCCAGCGGGCTGGGAGGGTGGGGCGGCCCCGCCGGCTGTCCGGGCCCAGGCCCCGCGGTGGCCGGTGTCACCCTCCTGTGACAAGACGCCACGGTGTGGGCCTGGCTCCCCGTCCTCTGCACGCCCGCCCGAGAGTGGAGGCACAAGGGGGAGGATACTGTGGGGCACCACTTCAGTGACCAGCTTCCACTCATCGGTGGGGACTGGGATGTGCACAGTATGTTCGGTGGAAAGGTGAGGGGACAGGAGAAAGGCATAAACAGAAAGAGGCCACTCTTCCAGGACAAGTAACCATCAATAGGGAACACCGCTGCCCAACTGCTTCCCACACTCTTCCTTGTTCTTCCTTGAGGAATCTAACGGGAACCAGGGAAGGGTGTGGGATGGGGAGAGGACGTTGAATGGATAATTCATTATTATTATTATTATCATTATCATTATTATTACTGCACAGCTGCAGGTGTTGATTTGTGGGGTTGGAGTATAAGGTCGTAATATTCGGCCCATCAGATACAAAGCCCCTGGACTTGAGGGGACCTGAGATTATATATATATTTTTATAGCACACATATTGAGGGCCGACCGCCTATCAGGCCCTGACCGGGTACAGAGAAGGCGAGAGAAACAGGATGAGTACTGGCCCTGAGCACCTGCTCCACGCCAGGCCTCTGCCTAATTCTCTGGGAGCCTGGGCAGCCCCCACACCAGCCCCCTAGGCTTCGGCCATCCCTTTGTCATGCACGGCAGACACAGAGGAGGGGGGCAAAATAGTCTATAAATCCTTGGAGGAGAATCCTTGGAGGATATGGGAGGTCTGCTGGTGACCAGAGCTCACTCTGGGCCCAGCAGGGAGGGAGTGGCTGGCACCATCAGCCCTATCTGGGAGGTCCCAGCCCAGTTTTTGACCCCAGGAAACCTGGAGCCTCTGGAAGCAACCTGCTGGATCCTTCCCCGTCAGCCCCACTCAGGCCCCCACAGGAATTGGCAGGGAGACCAGTGGAGGCTGGGCTGGCGTACCTTTGCAGGGAAGAGATGGGGAGCAAGCTTTCAGGACCGAACCGAGGATCCCTTTGACTAAAACAGGGCTCTCTGTCTCCGCCTGGCTGGGGCCACGTGCGCCCCTAACCTCACCGTTAAGGCAGGCTGGGGCAGGGGTCCTCAAACCCGGCGTGCAGAGCAATCAATCACTCGAGGCAGTCTTAAAAATGCCAGTTCCCAGGCCCGCCCCCACCCACCCTGGAATCTGAGTGTCTTCCCAGCAGATCCTCGTCCGGATTCAGAGGTTCCACAGGCAACCCCGTTCGGGAAACAGTGATGTAATGGAAAGAGCCCCTGACTTGGAGAGCTGGGTTCTAAGGTGTAGGTTCAAACCCCGAGCTGATGACCTAAGGCAAGTAAGCTGGAGCTTTCTCCCTTGTGAAATGCGGATTATACTGTCTCCCTCATAGGTTGCTGGGAGGATTAAGGCCCCAGGCAGAGCGCACACCAGTGCTCACTGAACGTGACCCGAATGAGTTCATCGGGCCGGCGAGGCTCCAGAAACCGAAGTCAGTTCTAAAGGGCCGGAGCGAGAAAAGAGGGCGACGTGGGCCCAGAAGTGAGGAGGGGTCCCAGCATCAGCCCACAGGGCCCACAGAGGAGGGAAGTGGGGGGAGAGGGGGGTTCTGAAAGAGGGCAAGAGTCAACAAAGTGTCCTCAGGCCAGAGAGCCTCCCACCGCAGGCCCTCTTCCCAGTGCCAGCCTGGGTCATGCTGTGGCTCCTGGCCTAACGTGGCCAATCCGTTGCGGTAACCGAGAGTCAGTAAATACATATGGAACCCTGACATCCACGCAGGTGTAAATGCACATCACAATTCTGCACACAGAGAAGAAGAAAAAAGGTGGGGAAAGAGGAGAGAAGAAGAGAAAGGAGGGCAGGTGCAAGGGAAGGTCCAACCCAGCTACGTTGACAAGTGGTCAAGCCGGCTGGTGCTGGCCGTGGGCTGGAAAGGGTCAGGAAGGAGAGGCCAAGTGGCCACTCTGGAGACAACGCAGGATGCCTGGGACAGGAGGCTGGCTCACCAGGACGTGTCCAGGCTGCATACACGGGACGTGCAAAGGAGGCAGGGGAGCACTTAAGATGGGTTCAGGGAGGCGAGAGGAGTGTGTGCAAGACAGGCTGGAGAACACTTCCTAGCAGAATTTAGAGGAGCAGAGGGGAGGTCTGTATTTCTGAGCTGTGGCTTAGAGGGCACGCGAGACCACCGTAAAGACACCGGGTACATCAGGCAGGGAAGAGGTGGGCTGCTCTTGGGTCGGCAGACTGGAATCTAGACACTTGGAACTGCCGAGACAAAGACTGGCTATCATGTCCCGTCTATCAGGTCCACACCAGCACCTTTACGTCGCCAGGTCCTCGCCCCTCTCTCCGCTCCGCCTGGCATGCCCTCTCCCCCTCCAGCCTCTCCCATCTCCTTGAACTCCTCCTCATGCTTCAAAGCCCTGCTCTAATCCTCTAATTTCCCTAGTTCCTCCCACACAGAAAAAGCATCTCCCTCATCTGCGTCCCCAAGGTTTTGCATTGTTTTGTGGTTACCCTTTTTTTTTTTTTTAGACATCTTTTTCTTTCCCGGGTGGCTATTTTTCATCTGTGGGCCTGTCAACAGATCCAGGGGCAAGGATATTGGGCTGTTCTCAGTTTAAGCCTCATAAAGTAGCAGTCGCTGGAAGACAGCAGATGCCCAAAATTATCGGTTGGAGAGGAATTAAATAAAAGTGAATCCTGGGGAGCCACTGTGATTTCTTGAGAGGAATGATGTGGCGAAATCAGAATTTTAGGAATATTAATCTGTCAGCATGAAAGGAGATGGATTAAAATGAACAAAGTGACTCCTGGCTAGGAGTCAAGAGGGGAGATTATTACTGTAACGTGGACATGGTTTACGTGGAAGGGGGCAGAGGGATGGGCGACAGGAAAGTGACCTCCTGCCATTATCCCAAAAGAATGTGGAAGGAACTCGGTAATGAATTCGGCACACACATGGGGGATGGAATAGGGGACGGAATGGGGGCATGGAGGACACCCAAACACTGAGACTGCCAGCCAACTGGGTGCAAGCGGTGCTGGGGAGCCTGAGGAGGGGAGGGTAGTGCCCCCCTACCCTTTAGGATAATTGGATGCAATCACAATAAGCATTCCTAGGCAACAAAACAACCCTTCCCCCAAAAAACTCCCACCCCAAATATCTAACCCTGTTCTTATCCCCCAACTCTGGACTGTATTTTATTTTACTTATTTTTTCCTAACAGCCAGTTAGAAAGATTTCTTCAGGGCAGGAGATAGTGATGAGGAGACAAATCAGAATGACCCAGGGATGCCCGCTTGGGGGGGGGGGGGCAGCGGTCACGTGAGCGCATCTGACCAGCCCTCCTCACCAGAGGCCAAGCCAGGGGGCTCATTCAGTAGAGGCTTCTGGATGGTGATCACCCAAACTCATTTCCCAGGCCAGGACCTCTGGGAAATCCCAGCTCCAGCCCTGCAGAGGTTTATAGGAAAGTCCCAGGACTCCCACATGCTTCCTCCCATTAATTCCAAGCCTAGGACTTTCTTTTCTTTTTTCTTTTCTTTTCTTTTCTTTTCTTTTCTTTTCTTTTCTTTTCTTTTCTTTTAAGACTTTACTTATTCATGAGAGAGACACACAGAGAGAGGCAGAGACAGAGGGAGATGCAGGCTCCCTGCAAAGAGCCAGAGGTGGGACTTGATCCTGGAACCCCGGGGTCCCGACCTGAGCCAAAGGCAGGTGCACAACCGCTGAGCCACCCCAGGCGTCCCCAAAATTTTGTTTTCTAAAGGAATTCAACTCTGATGCCAACAAAAATCTATAGGAATTGAGCAGAGCCGTATTTAAATCTCGTATTTAAAATGTTGGCTTCTTTGTATCATTGAGACCCGGTAAGATCCTATTAAGCCCCTTCATCATCCCTTTATCAATAAAGACCTACTCAGGCTACGCAGGTTTTAAGAGCTGTGTGATCTTTGCAAAATCTTTAGACTGTTGTTCTGTGCCTGGGTGCCCGCCGCTGTGCGGGGTTGGACAGGGTGATTCCTTAGACCTCTGTCGGGTCTCCGTGTCTCCTACTCCCAACTCCAACAGGCACCCCACAATCATTTCAGCTACCCAGGCTGATTGGAGGCCGGATGGAGGTTTCGGATTCACTTACTGGGGGTGGTGAGGGGGGTCACAGAGACTAGAAGGGATGCAAGCATGCAAATTTAATTGGCAGTAGGGGAGGCTGGGATGGGGGGATTAAAGGAGACCTGGGGGGGGGGGGGTTGCTGGGTGTGGACAGCTCAGGAAAGGCTCAGGAAACACCGGACCCACGAGTTCCAGATGCGAAGCGGGCCTGAGAACGCCCTGCAATCCCCTTCCCCTTAGGGCTGAGGTTGTTTCAAAGTAAAAATCAATCAATCAATCAATCAGTGTAAACTTCCCTACCTGCCGCTCTCTAAGGCTCGCGAGCTCCGTCTGTGGACGCCAGCCGGGCTGCAGGCACCCGGGGGCCGCGAGGAAGTCCCCGAGGCCGCGCGAAGCCCGTGCGCTCCGGTCCCCGGTCCCCGTCCCCGGGCGCTGGGCGGGGGGCGGGGGGCGGGGGTCCCAGCGCGGGCGGCCGTGCACCCGGGCCCCCTCCTCCCCCCGCGACCCGGGGCGCGACCTCGGGGTCCCCCAGTGGGAGGGCGACCCGGGAGCGAGCGGGTCCCCGGGGGAGGGAGGGAGGAGAGGCCGGGACCCCGCGCGCCCGCGCCCCGACACACCCCCGGCCCCGCGCCCACGGCCCCCCCCTCCCGCGCGGTCCAGGGCGCGACCCCGGGGTCCCCAAGCAGGAGCGCGGCCCGGGAGGAGCGGGTCCCCCGGGGGAGGGAGGAGAGGCGGCCCCCCCGCGACCCGGGGCGCGACCTCGGGGTCCCCCAGCAGGAGGGCGGCCCGGGAGGAGCGGGTCCCCCGGGGGAGGCAGGAGACGTGCCCGCCCCCCCGCGACCCAGGGCGCGACCCCGGGGTCCCCCGGCGGGAGGGCGGCCCGGGAGGAGCGGGTCCCGGGAGGGGAGGGAGGAGAGCGGGGGACCCCGCGCGCCCGCGCCCCGACACCCCCCCCGGGCCCCCCCGCGGCTCTCCTCCCCCGCACCCCCGACCCGGGCGCGACCCCGGGGTCCCCCAGCAGGAGGGCGGCCCTGGAGGAGCGGGTCCCCCGGGGAGGCAGGAGAGGCAGGGACCCCGCGCGCCCCCGACCCAGGGCGCGACCTCGGGGTCCCCCGGCGGGAGGGCGGCCCGGGAGGAGCGGGTCCCGGGGAGGGAGGGAGGGAGGGAGGAGAGCGGGGACCCCCGCCCGCGCGGTCCAGGGGCGCCCCGGGGAGGGCAGCGGCGGGCGGGGGTGGACGCGGGGCGCCGAGCTCACCTGGCGGCCGGCGTCCCGGAGCGGAGGCTGCCCCCGCCTGGCCCCCGCGTGCTTCCCGGAGCCGGGCGGCCTCGAGCCCGCCGCATGGACGGCCGCCGCCTCCTCCTCCTCCGCCTCCTCCTCCTCCTCCTCCGCCGCCGCCGCCGCCGCCTCCGCCGCCTGCACGGGCTCCCGCTGCGCCTTGGTCCGGCGTCGGGCCGAGCGGGCGGCGGGCGGCTGCGGTGCGCGCGGAGAGCCGGGCCCCGAGTGTGCGACCGGCCCTGCGGGGACCCGCGCGGCCTCCCCGTCCCTCCCCCGCCCCCGCCCCCCGCCCCGCTCCGGCCTCCCGCTGTCATGGGGCCGCGCCTGCCGCCCCCTGGCGGCCGCCGCGGGAAGGGCCGGCCCGCGCCCCCCACCCCGCCGCGACCCCGGCCCCGGCGCCCCCACCCCCACCCCGACCCCCGGAGAACCCGCAGCACCCGGAAACCCGAGGGCGGCCTAGACGGGAGGGCGGCGAGGGCCCGAGGGAGCAAGCGCGGCCGGTGGGCGGGGATGCGCGGCGGGAGCCCGACAGGGGCCCAGGCGGGAGCCCCGAAGGTCCCAGACGGACCCGCGCATCCTTGTGTTTGGAACAATCACTCTGGCAACAGGATAGGCCTGAGGCTGAGCCCAGGAACCAAGGAAAGTCTCCCTGGGAGCCCGAGCAGGGAAGAAGGCCTGACTCAAAGGGCGCCCGGGTCGCCCTCACTCCTGTGCTCACGCACAAGGTCACAAGGTAAGACCTGCTGGGCCCCTGCAAGGCAAAGGCCAAGGAGAGAGGGCCCTCAAGTTCCCAGCAAGGGGCATGAGGTGTGCACGAAACCCCAGAGTGACCCAGCACCCTGTCTCGTCTTATTAGGTCAGTGTGGGAAGGAAAAAGCCTGCTGCAAACCACCACCACCACCATCATCACTGTCCTCATCAAGCCTTCGTCTGCATATCGAAGCCTTTCCTTTTACTAATTGGGCAGTGTGGTCCCAGGAGGGCGTGAGAGAAGCTAGTTAATGGCAGGAAAATACTAGAGCTTGGTTCCTAACGCAGTGCTCTACTCCTTGCATTCAAACCGAGGTGGTTACTGCTGGTGAGGTAGGAAGCAGTGACGGAGAGGACGCCTGCCCTCCCAGGAGAGGGAGAGGACTGACCTTACACTGCAAGGGGCAGCCTCCCTCACTGTGACTCAGCCTGTTTGTGGGGCCTGCCCCTAAAGCCTGTTCTGAAAGTGCAGGTGCACAGAGGGACAGTGAGAATGGCTGCAGAATGCAAGCTCCCTGCCCCAGAGCCGGGCCCTGCCCCAGAGCCAGGCTGCCCGGGGGTGGGCACGGTGTGTGGGAGCAGAAAGGAGAAGCAGGGGCAGGGAGCCCCAGGGGGAAAAAATGAGCAAAGAGAAACTGGCAGCCCAAGAGATCGGGCCAAAGAAAGAGAACCGACTCCGAGGGCCAGCTGCTGGCCAGGAGCCTGGGCAGAGCCAGTTCTGAGTGATCCGCGCTGGTTCAGATGGGAAGAAGTAATTCCACACTTGATCAAACAGATTTTGATTGGAGGCACCTGGTGTGAGTGGGATTTAAGTAATTCCGAGTGTCATGGGTCCCCTAGGTCCAGATTAAGCGGATCTAACAGCGCTAGCAAATTCTGACCAGTTGAAATCATTTAAAATGGTAGAAAATTTATACAACGTTGGAATGTACTTAACGCCACCGAATTATACACCTAGACACGGGTGAAAGGGTCATTTCTATGTAATGCATATTTTACCACAATTACTTTTTTTTTTTTAAGATTTTATATATTCACTCATGAGAGACAGAGAGGCAGAGACAAAGGCAGAGGGAGAGAAGGGTCCCTGCGGGGAGCCCGATGCGGGACTTGATCCTAGGACCTTGGGAGCATGACCTGAGCCGAGGGCAGATGCTCAACCACTGAGCCACCCAGGTATCCCATTTTACCACAATTCCAACAGAGAAAGCGAAACTAATAAGATTTGTTCAAGTTGGATTGATCCATTAATCCATTTAAAAGATAGACTTGGGACGTCTGGGTGGCTCAGCGGTTTGGTGCCTGCCTTTGGCCCAGGGCGTGATCCTGGAGTCCCGGGATCGAGTCCTGCGTCGGGCTCCCCGCAGGGAGCCTGCTTCTCCCTCTGCCTGTGTCTCTGCCTCTCTCTTTCTTTCTCTCTCTGTATCTCTCATGAATAAATAAGTAAAATGTTTTTTAAAAAAAGATAGACTTACTGCTAAAGATGAAATGAAGAGACGTTCCAGTCCAAAAGTAGCTCAGAGGAGTAAGTGGGGGAGAGGTGCCGTGCGGTCAGGAAATTATACTAGCAGGTGGTATAATCGGGAGATATGCAGAAGCATCTGAAGACTCCTGGAGGGGGGCAGAGGTAGGATGTTCTGTCTCGGCTGAGTCGTCAAGGATGAGGGGAGTTCTGCAGGCAGGGCCTGGTCGGAACAGGCCTTAAGGTCAAGCATATGGATTTTGTAAAAGCAAGCTTTAGACTTACAAATTGCAAGAATAGTACAAGGAATTCCCTTTTTATCTTCTTCCCTTAATGTCAACATCTTGCACAACCAAAGTTCAATTATTATCGACCAGACTTGACCCAGTGGACCTAGGATGCTGCTTCAGAACTTGATTCTGATCCACTTCACACTTGGTCACAGTGTAGTGACTGTATTTGGCTTACCTGTGTTCTCTTTATTCATTTTTTATAGACATTTTTTTAAATTAATGTATTTCTTTGAGAAAGAGAGCGAGCACGCATGGGCAGAGGGGAGGGGTAGAGGGAGAGCATCCTCAAGCCGACTCCCTGCTGACCATAGAGCCCAACGCAGGGCTCCATCCCAGGACCCTGAGGTCATGACCTGAGCTGTCGAGATCAAGAGTCAAACACTTAACGGACTGAGCCACCCAGGCACCCCAAATATTCTCTTTATTTAAAGTCAAGGCTAGGACAGCCCAGGTGGCTCAGCGGTTTAGCACCACCTTCGGCCCAGGGTGGGATCCTGGAGATCCGGGATCGAGTCCCACGTCGGACTCCCTGCACGGAGCCTGCTTCTCCCTCTGCCTGTGTCTCTGACTCTCTCTCTCTCTCTCTGTCTCTCATGAATAAATAAATAAAATCTTTAAAAAAATAAATAAAGTCAAGGCTATACTGTGAAATCCAATCTCATTGTAAACAAAGAGATATTTACATATGCGTAGGCACCGGTGAATATTAATTATGCTGAACAGCAAGTTTGTTTTCTTTCAGTCCTGCTGTATTTCTGCCTTTATCCCAGTATCTCTGTATGTGTAAGTCGGATTGGCAGGATCTGGTCCTCGCATAGGAGATAAGCTAGGGACCCTTGTCAGATAGGCACCTCAGATTAGCAGGGGTCATGTAGCCCAGGTGACTTCCTGGCATGTCAATGTCTTCCCTAGCTGATGTTGTAGAGCATGAGTTGTTAGTTACCCTCTTGCATATCTCCAACGACAAGGGGCTCACTACCTCACAAAATAGCCCATACTATTGTTGGAGGCTCTCTGTTAGCAAGCTCCTCTCCATATGAACTGAAACCATTCCCCTGTAACTGCTACCCAGGCCTCCCAAAATGACCAGAAAAACGTAACTCTCCGGTAATGCGTCAATTCTGGAACATGCAGGACAGTCCCAGTTAATACCTGTCGTCCTGGTATAATTATCAGTTAATTAAAATTAATAGTGCCCTTCACTCCACTGGTTGTCTCAGCTGTGATGAGAAATGATCGGGTCCCACAGAGGACTTGCACTGCCCCCCACCCGTCGCCAAGCCCGTCCACTGCCGAAAGCCACGTCCCGGGCCACCAGCCATTCCTCCCAGGGTGCCCCAGGCCGGGGCACGGTGTTGGCACATGGCAAAGGCTTCCGGATGCTTGAGGGAGAAGCATACTGCTGGGATTTCAGAGCATGTGCAGCCAGAGCAAGAGCAAAGTGGGAGCAACTGCAGGAAGGCAACTCGGGACAACCGGACCTTTGTAGGGAGACATGCGCAGCTCCCATACTTCACTAATAAGCACCGACCACGAATCCTTTTACCAGCAGAACATTTCTTGAGGCTAGAATTCCAAAAATTACACTTTGAAAAACACTGCTCTACGCTCTTGACAAACACTAGTGTTTTCATCCGGATGGCATCTCAGGGGGTTGTGTCCCAGCAGGGAAGGAAACCCCTGTATTATCCGTGCTCTGTTAGCATGCGGAGGTGGAGGGGAAACAGACACACATCCAAACCCCTAATTTCAGGCTCCAGCGAGGTACCAGGACCCATCACAATGCTCATAAAATTGTTCCTCTTATTTTCCTTGGCTGTATACCTTTGTCGACTGTGAAGTCAGGGCAAGCTTGTGCCCAACAAATAATAAGGAAATAAGGGAAGCGCAAAAGCACAAAAACGCAACACGATACGACCGTGTTGTGAGCTGGTAACCTTGTTGTCTGTCGTTTTAAGCTGTTTCTTTTAATTTTTTTTAAAGATTTCATTTATTTATTTGACGGAGCACAGCAGGGGGAGCTGCAGGAGTTAAGTGGGGAGCCCAATATGGGACTCGATCCCAGGACTCTAATATCACGAGCTGAGGGCAGATGCTTAACAGACTGAGCCACTCAGGCGCCCTTGCAGTGCTTCTGAGTGCCTTGGTGAGTATTAAGGAGCCTTTTCTTCCCTGCTGGCCTCCTTAATTCACTTCATTCTCTTCCTCCTCCAGGGGATCTGGGATGTCAACCTAAAGCCAAGTCCCAAGGTCCCATGCCCCTGCCTGGGGCTGGCCCCCTACTTGACCTGTAATCCACAACCACGCAAGAGAAGAGCTGTGGCCACCTGCTTGGAGGACAGAAGCAAAACGGCTTCTAGATGGCATATCAAGCACCAGAGTTGACAGGCTACATTTCAGTTGATCTAATTCCCGTTCCCTCTCTCCCTTCACTCTTCTCCCTTCCTGCCCCATGTCTGGTCAGAGAAGATAGGAAACTTCGTGTTACCTGGTACAAGACAACTTTTGGAATCCCAAATATTCAGATTATTTCTCTTCTCCCTCTTTGCAGGCGATAATATTCACAGGTCGAAGGCATCACCCAGATTGAAGCTGCTTCTCCTCAGGAGCAGCAACACTGAGCAGGAAAGAGTGGACATCACAGCCCCCATGTCCGCAGAATCCCTTTCTCCTTCTGGGACGGATCACTTAGATGAAGACAATTGTCATTTATAGACTAAGTCCACTTGCAAGTGCCTCCTCTTAAACACGAGTGATGGGTCATCCTTTTATTCATCCACCCCAACTATACAGATTGAAGCTGACAATGAATGATTTTGGGAAGAATGAGAAAGGTTAGCCAATGTAACAAGAGGCCAGGGGTGGAGAGACTATTCTAGACAGAAGGAAGCACATTTGTGAAGCCTTCCTGAGAGGCATGACACACACGCAAGGAGCAGAAGGAGGAGAAGAGTGGCCAGGACTCAGAAACCACGGGAAAAGAGGGAAGGGGGACAGGGATGGGTTGAGGTCTGACTGCTGAGCCTTGCAGGAGTGGTTAATAATCCCTTGACAACCACAAAGGCAACAGGGGGGCCCATCAGAAAAGATACAAGGCTTGGGGTCCTGGAGCCCCCGCTGCCCTAAATGCTGGATTGAGGGGGCTCAGGGGTTCCAGTGTGGAAGAAGGCAGGGAACAGCTTTGGGGAGCGGCCATTGATCAACCAATACAGAAGTTTATCATTTTGTAAATGATACTGTGCGAATCTGTCAAAGTTTGCTTATGCCCATTTTTATGAGTTGGGTTATTTTCAGACGAGCAAGAGGAAGCCTCTGAGGGGGTTTAAGCAGGGGCTGACATAATCAGATCTGTGTTTATCCAAAGGTAGAGCGGGAAAAAAAAAATCCACTCTGTTATTTAAAAGAAAAAAAAAAAGGTAAGGCAAAAACATCATTCCACAATTCTTTTGTAATGAAAAAAATAAATGCAACATAAAACAAATCCATCATCCTAAAAGAATGCCCTGTGTCTGCCTTCCCCTGCTTCCTGGGAGACTCTCCTAATAAGGTCTTGTCCTTCACCCGTTGCCGGCGACCCTGTGAGCAGTGCTGTAAGCCTCCCAGGTGGCCTGGGGGTTAGGGGGTCTCCACATAGGAAGCTGCTTCTCTGTTTGAGGCCAATCAGCTTATACCGCGCCTGAAATCGCTGTTCACCTTGGCCTCCCTGGCAATCTTCTCTCTGTAGCAAACTGGCTTTCTTGTTGAATTAATGAATTTTTATAAAGTCCCAGAGATACTGCATAGTATCTGGCCAGACGCAGCTTGTATATGAACCCAGGCCACTACAGGTTCACAAAGCCAGTCTCCAAGTTCATTGCTTTATCCTGCCCACTCTTTCATCTTGCCTCCCTCCGGTACGCAGAGGCCCTACTGCGTGCCGGTGGTGACATCTTGCCAGACTTTGCTACCAAGATGTTCATGACTATGTTCCTTTTATGTTTTTTTCTCCTTTTTCTCCTTTACTGTTTCCTGTGGCACTGGTCTCGGCATGATGAAGCAGTCTCCCACCTGCAAGGAGCAGTTCCAGGTAGTCAAAGCAAGCAGTCAGCCCCCTCAACCTCTCCACCAGCGTCACCTACTGACCGTGTCATCATAGGAATCACCAACCTCAGACCGTAGTCGCCTCCTCTATAAAATGGGAAGAACGTATTTATGTGTTGGAAGAAGAGGGGACTGGCTCGCCCCAAGTCTTAAAGCCCCTTCCAGCTCTCAGATCTGTGATTCTCTCAGAAACTCTGCAACAGGGAAATTATGTGGCTCATTTCGGATCCATCTGGGAAAAGATGACATACACAGAGAAGTATGTGGCTTCTTTTTTTTAAAATTTCAAGCTGCATTTGAAATGGTTTCTTTCATTTCCACCCCTAGTAAGTCCACGGATGGAGGAAACTAGGAGTCTCATGCTTTCAGAAAAAGCCATCACAACCACTAACGTCATCTTGAGTTCCACATCTCATACACACCGAGGCTGAGGATTTCAGGGCCTACTCAAAGCATATTTAATCTAATCGACTGGTGGTTTTTTTCCCTTTTTTGGGGTTAAGGCAGGAACACTGCTAAGTCTCCTTCTTGGGCTTGTGCAGAGGCTCAACCCAGCAATATGGACATGAGTTTCTACTATTACCTATGCCTCTTCCTAGAACTCTCCCATGCATTTCAGGTTTGTTCAGGAAGAGTTCTGAGACCTTAGAAGCATTTCTTCTAAAGTGTTTGGAGGACTACTGCTCCAGGGGCCAGCTGCCCAAAAGGGGTGGGGAGGGATCTTACTGCCTCACCTCTTACACCTTGTACCCATCAGAGAACAAGCCGTGTGAAGGCATGAGTTTTTTTTTTTAAAGATTTTATTTATTTATTCATAGACACAGAGAGAGAGAGAGAGAGAGAGAGAGAGAGAGAGGCAGAGACACAGGCAGAGGGAGAAGCAGGCCCCATGCAGGGAACCCCATGTGGGACCCGATCCCAGGTCCCCAGGATCACACCCGGGCTGCAGGCGGCGCTAAACCGCTGAGCCACCAGGGCTGCCCGAGGCACGAGTCTTTAGACAAAGTAGAGCTTCGCCTGCATCAGCTGGGATACCTAAGGGCACATTCCCCAGGAGTTGGAGGGCAAATGGAAGTCTTCAGTGTAGAGGGAACAGGAGACTAACTTACAATTTTGAAAAAAAAAAAAAAAATCTTAACAGTTTGTTTTAATCTGGTTTAATCACTTGACCTGTCTGTGCCTCAGTTTCCTCATCTGCAGAATATGACTAAACACTCTCTCAAGTGGGGAATGGTTTGAGAGCACCTCCTGGCCTCTACCTTCCCTTTTAGAATTGTAAATCTGAGAGAAGCTGGCCCATGCACCCAGTCTGTCCCTTTTGTCCAGGTAGCTGTAGTGCCATTCTTCCATTGTCATGGGAACATTCCAAAGGATGGATGAAGGGTACAGGATCGAGCAGAGGACAAATATAAGCAAGAACAAGCATGTAAAGACACAAACTTCTTCTGACCCAGTTCCATGAGTGGAAAATACCATGAGTGAGAAAACACCCAAATCACCCTACATGCAATTAGATAATGTGGTGCAGGTCAGAGGTCAACCCAAAGGGCTTGCTTGTTTTTTCTTTTTCTGGTTTTCTTTTCTTCCTTTTTTCCCTTTCTTTCTTTTGTTCTTTTTTTCTTTTTAAACAGTTGTTTTAAGAAGAGAGAAAAGAAACCCATTTTCACAAGACTCACTTTAATTGGGAGTCAAAGTTTTTACTTGTCAGCACCTGAGGTTCCCTTGAAGCTAACAAGAACCATCTTCTATGTGACGGTTTCATGCAGAGGAGCCATCTCAGCTATGGAAGGTGTGTGGGTTTTATAGTTAAACAAGCGTGCACCTGGATCCCTGCTCTGCTCTTATTAACAATGTGACTCTGGAAAAGTGACTTAATGGAATCTGAGTTCTTTGACTCCTACGTGGAGATAATTCTTTTTTTTTTTTTTTAATTTTTTTTATTTATTTATGATAGTCAGAGAGAGAGAGAGAGAGAGGCAGAGACATAGGCAGAGGGAGAAGCAGGCTCTATGCACTGGGAGCCCGACGTGGGATTCAATCCCGGGTCTCCAGGATTGCGCCCTGGGCCAAAGGCAGGCGCCAAACCGCTGTGCCACCCAGGGATCCCTACGTGGAGATAATTCTTAAGGGTGCAGTAGTCGTTCCTGAGGTTCAGGATTTCCCCTTTAGGGGTAAGAGAGGTTTTAACTTCCCTGTCCCCTTGTCCCACAGTTAAGAATGGCCATGTGACTTGCTTTGGCCAATGGAATATGACTTCTCTTTGTAAAAATTAAAGAAAGGAAGGGAGGGAGGGAGGAAAAGGAAAGAAAGAGCGGGCTTTAAGCGGATGCTTTAAGTCTTAGTGTACAAATCATGTTCCCTTCCCACTGGTGCTGTGATCATGAAGCCATGGTTCAGTTGTGGCCTTGGTTAGCCAGGATCTCAGAGATCTCTGAAGAGCAAATCACCCACCACCCCTTTTTGCATAAACATGTGCACCGTCTTTTGTTGTGTTAAGCTACTGAGATATGGATTTATCACTGCAACAAAACCCAGCATATTGTGATTGATGGCGTGGTTGTTACAATAAAACATGATGGTATTTGCAAATGCAATTTGACAGTGGTGAAGTGCTTGAAAAGTCTTGTTACTTTACCATACAGAGGTTATTGTGCTAATTAGGAGGCCCTAGTAAATTCTTGCATGGGTCAGGGAGGCCACAGAAGGCTGCAGTTTTACCCCAGATTGTCTCCACCAGGGGCTGGAATCAGGAAGGTCCTGAAAAATCTCCCCCAGTGGATTTGTCATGGTGACCAAAATACCCCCTCTGCCTTTGAATAAGCTCCAGACAGAGGGCCCTGAAAGGGGGCAGCTTAGGGGGAATTTGGGGTATTTACCAGGCTCTGGGGAGTGAGAGAAAAAGTGGGAGGGCACAGTAGTGGGAGTGTTTGCAGGGCAGCGATTCAGAGGCCGGCACTGTGGTGGGAAGTCCTTGGCCACGGGAGGCGTAAGCACCTCCATACATGGCCCCTACCTCTCCTCTCTTGCCATGCCAGCTGTTTTTCCCTCCCATCATCATGGTCTTCCTCACACCTTCCACAGTAACTTCTTGGGGAGGGATTGTTCATGCCACCCAAATCTGACCTCTGACCTTCAACTCCAGGCTCCCATTTCCTAGATACTCTGGCCGGTTCTTCCTGTCAACATGTTACATACAGAACATAGAACAAATCCCCCTGCTCCTACCCCTCAAAGGCCTGTACTCCATGTCTGGGGGAAGGCCAGCCTCTCCCAGTCATTCAAGCTCAAAATTTCAGAATTCTCATGGTCTTCTCAAAGCGTTTTTTCCACATTAATATGAAAGGGGGGATGCAAACAAGAAAAACCACTGAAAGTATTGTTGCTGGCCTAATGAGGCTGTGGTTCAATCTCAGTGTGAATATGTTCCTTTGAGAATTTGTCTTTGGAAAAAATGCCTCTAATTATAGATTCAGAAAATAGGATGTGGACAGCCTAACTCTTTTAGGCCATAACAAAGAGCTATTACTGAGATTTTTTTAATGCAACTTTTTTTTTTTTTTGCAATAAATACCATATGTAAAGACAGCATTTTTCACATAGCAAATGATCGATGATTTAAGAAGCGAAAGGAGACACTAATTCCAGAAAGGCTAGAATAAGGGAAGACATGCTAAATACAACTATAAATCCTGGACAGAGTCATTGGAGCAGGTATTGGAGAGCTCCAAAGCATAGACTATAGCAGGCAGGTTGGGGAAAGAGACCAGAATGCAAAGTTCCACTAAACCAGCAGTGAGTTTGTCATTTTTCTCTTCATCCAGTGTTGCCCAGCCTGGACTCAGAGGCAGTCAGAAACTTACAGGTGTACTCCAGAGGCACACAGGAAGAGATCCAAGGGAAGTCCTCTCTTTCTGGTTCAAGAAACAAGAAAGTGTACTCTTAAGAGTCAGAGAGAGAGGAGGAAGTCCTCTGGGTTTTGTTTCTTTTTTTCCAGTCTTGCCCACAGACAATATTGTGGCAGCAGTGGGGGTGAAGGTGGCAGCGGCAATGAGCAGGCCCCCAATGGGGGGAAACCATTCTATTTGAGCAGAGGAGAAGTGATCATGGGAATATGCAGCAAATCTCCCTTCTTTTTTTTTTTCCCACTCTGTCTTCCTGCCCCTTGGATCTAGATACAGAAATAGTTACAAGAAGCATGTGGCAGAGCAAGGAAAGAAACCAAAGCCCAAGCTTGCTGGCTGGAGGGCTCAGAGTGGAGGTTCCATGGAGCTAGTCAGTGTTGGAGAGACCATGGAGAATGGAGAGATCAAGAAAAAACAAAAACAAAAACTGATGTATGAACTCTTAGGCTCCCTCCAAGCCCCATGTGTGTGGTTCTGACCCTAAACAGCAAACTACACAGGTTTTGAGGACTAAACTAGAAGGTAGACCATGATCCATGCCCAAGACTCACCACTGGGTAGCACACTGACAGGGCTCAGCTAAATGGCACTGCACTTTGTAAACAGAACTGGCACTGGAACCAGAGACCAAGAGGCATATTGGATTTTACAGCCAGAATACCTTGTCCATGGCCTACCCCCAAAAAATCAATCAATCAATCAATCCTCCTCTTAAGACTTAAACCAGACTCAGAGTCTCATAACATAATATTCAAAAGGTCCAGGATATAAACCAAAATCACTCCGCATATAAAGAACTGTGAAAGTCTCAAGTGACAAGGAAGGAGAAAAGCAACAGATGTTAACTCAGAAGATTTATAAAGCAGTGATTATAACCACATTCCAAGGAGTAAGGGCAAGCACTCTAGAAACAAATGGAAAAATAGAAAGTCTCCGCAAAAAAAAAAAAAAGAAAATATAAAGATAAAGCAAATGGAAATTTTAGAACTGAATAGTACAATAACTGAAATAAAGTTAGTGAGTGGAAATAATTTAAGAATAAATCAATTAAAATTATCTAAACAACAGAAAAAAATTGGGGGGAAAACCCCACCAACTAACAGTGCCTCAGCAATCCCTGGAAAAATACCAAAACATTTAATATTTTTGTTATTAAATTCTCAGGAAGAAAGGAGACAGTGTTGAATGGAAACAAATATCTTAAGAAATTATGGTAGAAAAATGTAAACATTTCACAAAAGACATAAACATACAGTTTGAAGAAACTCACCAAACTTCAAACAGGATAAAATCAAAGAAACCCACAGGTCATAATCAAACTGATGAATGATAAGGACAAAGAAAAAGTCCTGAAAGCAACCAAAGACAAAATGATGTATTTCTTAGAGGGGAACAGAGGTTCACATGACTGCTCATTTCTCATCAGAAACCATGGAAAGTGGGCAGCCCTGGTGGCGCAGTGGTTTAGCGTCGCCTGCAGCCCAGGGCGTGATCTGGCGACCCGGGATTGAGTCCCACATCAGGCTCTCTGCATGGAGCCTGCTTCTCCCTCTGCCTGTGTCTCTGCCTCTCTCTCTCTCTTTGCATCTGTATGAATAAATAAATAAAATCTTTTTAAAAAACAAAACCACTGTAAAAAAAAAAAAAAAAAGAAACCATGGAAACTGAAAGGAAGTAGAACATTTTAAAATGCTGAAAGAAGAGAACTGTCGGCCCAGAATTCTATATCCAGTGAAAACGTCCTTTAGGAATGAAGATGAGATAAAGAGAATTCATTGCCACCACACCTATTCTCTAAGAAGTGCTAATGAAATTCTTCAAAATGGGAAATTAGAGCACAGGAAAATTTGTAACAAAAATGAAGGCAGAGCAACTGAAATGGCAAATATCTGGGAAACATAATAGAATTTAAATTCTTTAAAATATATATGACAGTTGAAAGCAAAAGTTATAACACTGTCTGATGAAGTTGTCGATGTATATAGATGTAATACTGTGATGGTTACAACATGAAAGGGTATGCCAGAGGCACTTACATGATGATAAAGTTTCTATAATTCACTTGAAATTGTAGATAGAATTCCACAGGGCTGTGAAAAGCAATGTGTATTGTAATTCCTAAAGCAACTATTAAAAACATTTCCTTTCAAAGAGCTATGGTAAAAAATCTCAGTAGAAAATTAAATCAGAAAACAAAAAACATTCAAGTCATACAAGAAAAGGTAGGAAAGGGAAAATGAAAAGCAGAAGAAGCAAATAGGGCAGCCTGGGTGGCTCAGCGGTTCAGCTGAAGGCGTCTGCCTTCAGCTCAGGTCATGATCCCGGGATCCAGGATCGAGTCCCACATCAGGCTCCCTGTGAGGAGCCTGCTTCTCCCTCTGCCTGTGTCTCTGCCAATCTCTCTCTCTCTCAGTCTGTATCTCTCATGAATAAATAAATAAATCTTTAAAAAAAAGCAAACAAATAAAATGGTGATTTAAGCACAAACCTATTTAGTCTTATATTCAATGTAAATGGTGTAAACACATATATCAGTTATTTATTGCAGTGAAACAAACTGCCACAAACTTAGCTTACAACAATATTATCTCACAGTTTCTGTGGATCAGGAGTCCAGCCAGGCTGGCTTACTGGGTCCTCTGCCTCAAGGGTTCTCACTGAGCTTCAACCAAGGCATTGGTCAGGGCTGTGGTATCATATGAAGGTTTGACTAAGGAGCTTCCAAGCTCACTTACATGGTTGTTGGGAGGATTCCATTTTTTTGGGCTATTGGACGGAGGCCCTCACTATTCAGCTGGATGTTAACAGACACCTGCCCTCAGTTCCTTGCCATCCGAGTCTCCCCAACATGGCACTTTCCTTCATCAAAGGCATCAAAGGAGTGAGTCTATCAAGATGGAAGTTTCATAGGTGATGTAATCAAGAAACTGACATTCCATTGCCTTTGCCACATTATATTGGTTAGGAGCAACTGACAGGGATGAAGCAAGAACATAAATTCAAGAGACAGGGATCACTGGGGACCATTTTGGATTGTGTCCATCAGGCTTCCCAGTTAAAAGATAGGGGTTTCAAGAATGAATTTTAAAATAATAATAATAATAATGAGACACAACTACATATTGCCAAAAAGAAACCCACATTAAGTATATTGATATAGGTGTGTTCAAGATTAAAATATGGAAAAAAAGGCAAACCATGCAAACACTAATCAAAAGAAACCTGGAATGGCTATTTTAAAATTAAAGTAGACTTCAGAACAAGGAAAATTACTAGGGATAAAGAGAAGACATCACATAATGATACAAAAGTCAAGTCACCAAGGAGGCAGCAATCCTCAATGCCTGTACCCAACAACAGAATTTCAGAATACAAAACCAGTAACTGAGAGAAATGAATGGAGAAATGACAAACCCACAGTTAGAGTTGACGACTTCAAAACTCCTCTCTCAGTAATTGATATTGTAAATAGAAAATTAGCAAAGACGTGGAAAAAACTGAACAACACACCAACCAAATCTGATTGCTATTTGTAGAACACTCTACCCGACAGCAGGATACACTTCCCTTCCAAGTACACATGGAGCATTCTAGAGCTCCTGATGCACAAACAACTCTTCCTAACGGGAGCCAGAGAATTAGAGCAGTGGTGGGTGTCAGGGCTGCAGAAGGGGAGACGTGTTCTCTTTCTTTACCATCTAGCCTCCCAGAGGACATCATGGGGCCACGGTCAGTGCAAACTTTGAAATGAAAAGGCAATTATCATTTTAATTCAATTTAATCTAGCAGCTTAAACAATTGAGAATAAATTTTATTTGCATAGAACTGTTTAAACAAGTCTGATCTGATCAGACCTGGTTTGCAGGCTTGTAGGTGTCCAGTTTTGAAACAAAAATTCCAACATTTTCTTTGTCTGGGAAATATATTTGTTCTAAATGTGGTTCACGTAAATTACCTTTCCACTTCAGTTTTACCATTCACTGCAATACACCTTGTATTCTCATTCATTCTCTACATCTGTTCTTTCTGCTTCTGTATTGGTTTGCCATTTGGATAAATAAATGTGATTATGCATCAATTTAGGTGGCATCTAGGCAGTCAACATACTTTTGAATTCACTCATGTTTGTACTGTTGCTCAGTCAGGAAGTCTGTAACTAAGCAAAAGTGTCAAATACCCCTATATCAAGTTAGGATTTAATTCAGAAAAATTTTTAAATATTTTATTTATTTATTTATTTATTTATTTATTTATTTATTTATTTATGAGCAATAGAGAGAGACTATAAGTGGGGTGGAGGATCAGAGGGAGAGGGAGAAACAGATTCCCCGCTGAGCAGGGAACCCAACACAGAACTCAATCCCAGGATCCTGAGATCAGGAAATGAACCAAAGGCAGACGGACGCCCAACTATCTGAGCCAAACAGGTGCCCCTGATTCAGAAATTCTTTGAAGAAAAATAATGTGTAAGTGTTTTTAATCAGATTATGGAATGATGGTCAGCAGTTCATATAGTCAACATATTTTTCATAGAAACAGTACCACCTGGGACGGAGTCCTCACAGAGCTGGGGAAATCTTGTCTCTTTGAAAATGTGTCTCATTGTGGACCTGACTCCTTGGTAATTACTTTGGATAAAGTAATTCAAATCTTAGTGTTGTCCCCATGAAAAAAAAGAGGTTTCCCCCAAAAAACATTGTGAGAAGGTCAGTGCCTGGTAATATATAGTAGCTCCCCCTTATCTACAACAGATGTGTTCCAACACCCCCCAGGGGATGCCTGAAGTGGCATACTGAACCCTAAATATATTGTTTTTTTTCCATATATATATATATGATATGGTTTAATTGATAAATTAGGCACAGGAAGAGATTAACAACAATATTTAATAATAGAGCAATTGTAATAATATAGTGTAATAAAAGTTATGTGAATATGGTCTCTCAAAATATCTTATTATGCTGTACTCACCCTTCTTCCTACGATGTGAGATGATGAAAGCCTATGTGATAAGATGAAGTGAGGTCATGACAGGCGTTGTGCCATAGTATTAGGCTACTATTGACCTTCTGACCTACATTAGAGGAAGGTCATTTGCTTCTGGACCACAGTTGACCATGAGTAATGGAAAGCAAAACTGGGGGTAGGGGGGATGAGTGCACTCCCACTGATGGACTCTGATCTCTTTAGATAATCAGAAAAAAAAACATTCTGTTTTTGCAAATAAACTGCCCCAATTTGATTAACTGGGGACACTCAAGAGTGTAAGAAATCATTTTAATGGTGTGAGAAAGCTATCGACCAATGAACATTACGAATCATGTGCTGAATCAGGAAAGAGCTTGCTTTGGATTTTTAAAAACTGTTTACCTTTTAATGATCTATGTAAGCAAAATGTAAATAACATACAATGGATAATGGCATCTTTTACCTGTCCATCTTTTTTTTTTCCTCGATAAAAAGTGAATATATTTTTGAAGCCATCTGGCCACGCTGCCAGGTTGATCTGGTTTAAACTGGCCAAAGCTGGTTTTAATCAGCAAAAGCAAAATTATTGACATTAGAGCTGATTTGATCCAGTTTGCACTAGGCTACTTTGACAAATGGGACTTTAAACTGGTTTGATTTAGTTAGAATCCCCTTGCTAAGAATCATTAATCTCTCTGCCAAGAATCATTTTACACCATTTTCCCCTAATACGAAGCAGTATCACCTGGCTGAAGCCAGTTTCCTTCATCTGAACTGTTGTGATTCATGCTGGGCTGACCCAATAAGGGCAAGCGGGAACCAGGCTTATCTGGTCTCCATCAGCATGAATTGCTCAGTTTGATTTGTTGCAAGTTGAAATGTTTTATTCTCCTTGAGCTGGCCTTATCCAATTTGATCCCGGGAGGCTGGATATGACCTGGCTACAACCAGTTAAAACTGATTTTAACCAACTTGGAATCCATTTGCTGCTACGTTAGCTGGTTCCCTTAGAAACCTGACGGTCAGACATGGCTTTGCTACTCTGAGCCTCCTGTGAACCACACTGACCCGGGCGAAGTCCACTCATTTTTTCTCCTTTCATGAGATAAAAATTAAATGTTTCTTCATATGATATTAAAATATGCTGAGTGAAATAAGTCAGTCGGAGAAGGACAAACATTATATGGTCTCATTCATTTGGGGAATATAAAAAATAGTGAAAGGGAATAAAGGGGAAAGGAGAAAAAATGAGTGGGAAATATCAGAGAGGGAGACGGAACACGAGAGACTCCTGACTCTGGGAAACGAACTAGGCGTGGGGAAAGGGGAGGTGGGCGAGGGGTGGGGGTGACTGGGTGACGGGCACTGAGGGGGGCACTTGATGGGATGAGCACTGGGTGTTATTCTATATGTTGGCAAACTGACCAATAAAAAATAAATTTAAAAAAATTTTTATCTCGTAATGGTAACTCTGGTTAAACAATTTATGTAGCCGACTAGATTCTTTGGACATTTCTATCAATTTTCCCATAGTTATCCCCCTACTTCCCCTGAGACCTCTGGAGAGTACATGCGCCTCTGTGTCCTTCCTCACCATACCTGCCTCATCCTCAAGGAAGGACGTGAAAACAAGCAAAAGGCTGAGGCCTTTGCCAGCCAAGGGAAGAAAATGTGTGGGAGTTCACGACGGCCCCTCCCGAGGCCCTACCAAAGGACACATGTTCTGGGCTGTAGCAATAGACCGTCTCCTTGCCACTTCCTGCTGTCATGTAGCATGTGTCAGGGCTATGGCAAAGAGAGTCATCACCCAGCCCCTTCAAGAGAGGTGACCCTACCGCTAGGTGACCATACGTGTGTCCCCAAGACACAGCTGAGGTCCCAGTGTCATGATTAACAGTGGCCTCTTTCTCTCCCAGTGTTGTTCCAGTTTGGGGAACCAATTATATGATCAAGGTACCTAAGGCCCAGTCCCCTCCTGTCTGTCCCTCTCTCCTTCTCTCTCCTCATTCCACAGAGATTACATCCATTCTCGTAATTTAACATGCCATCTCTTTGAAGATAGCTCCAGAATTTTCTTTTCCATTTTTTCCCCCTGAGTTCCAGTCCATAATCCCCACTGGGATATTAAAATAATAACCCACATCATGCTGGTGGAAATGACCGAGACTGACAGGTATCACTTTATAGCCTCATTCCCATCCCCCCCACCCCCCGTGCCACCCAGAAACGCGTCACCTGGGTAGTTACGGAGACCAGCCTCCACACTAAAGGAAGACAGGAAATATTTGTTCCCATGCTGGAAAATAAAAGGGTATTTGCACATGTTGCCAGGGTTCCTCTGGAAAGCATCCAGGAACCGTTCCAGAAATTCCATTTCCAGGTGTGCGTTTCTTCAAGGAAACATTCTGCAGCCGAGAAGGAACAGCCTGCGTGGTGCCACTGTCTGCAGGCGTGGCTCTGGCACACTGTGGAAGAGCAGAGGTCGGAGTCATGGGGAAAGCAGGACAGGACCGGGCAGGGCCCACGCCCCCCCGCCAGGACCCCAGAATCAGGTGGCTGCCTGTCTTCAGAGTGTGCACTTGGGCCTGACCGGCTTCCCTGGCTGCAGCCCGCAGTGGGGACCCCCCAGGTGGGGGGCAGCCCGCATTTCTGGACAGAGGGGCCAACAGTGAAGAACCTCTGGATCACGTGCACCTGCCCTCCAAGGAGGAGGAGAGGCCTGAGGTGCATCTATGTGATTCTGCAGGATGGGCCAAGCTCCACTGACAAAGTGACTTGAAGGCCATGCAGCAGGATGATGAAAGAAGAGAAAAGCACAGTGAGGCAGGGAGGGAGGCAAGGAAGACACGAAAGCCTGGGGGGGTGGGACAGTGAGCAGGTCAGTGCTGGGGACAGTGGGGCTCAGGCCTGGGGGACCGTCTGGGGAGTGCCCCGCAGAGCTGTCCTGCCCAGAGTGGCGGGGGGGGACTCTTCTCTCCACCAGCTCCTGCGGGCCACTGTCATTGTGCCAACTCCCCTGGCACCTCTGGCCTGTCCCCACCAGGAGGATGTGCGTCCCGGGCTGGAAACTGCCCTCAGCTGGAGGGATCCAGGCATACATCCTTGGGTGGACAACGACCTCTAGGGCAGGTCCAGGGCATTCTGTTGGGAGACCAAGAGGGTCTCCTAAAGGGAACGTCCCCACCATTCAGAAGAGGAGGAAGGGAGGGTAGTAAGAGAAGAAGAGTAAAGCTGGAGGATGAAGACAGCAGGGAAACGGAGGCATTTGTTCCACGTCAAAGCCTGGACTTGAAAGATCAGACATCTGAGCTCGCAGGGTAGACTGCTTCTGGGCCATTCCACCGGCACCCCTCCTCTTCCCCTGCCCCACCCACACTTGAAATAGGAATCCCTTTCCAAGGCCTGGGGAGGTGGGGGGCAACTGGAGGCCGAGAGTCCTTCCCTAAGCAGCGGGGATGGCCCTTGCCATTCCCACTAGACTGGTAGGGGCGTTATGGTGGCCACCTGCAGGATTCCTAAGCAGGGGAGCCCCAGATAGTTTCGTTGGGACTTTGATAGACCAGCATCCTTCATCGCGTAGTCTAATCTCCCGTGGGGAGCATCCATCCCCTGCTTGTTGTGTAACTTTAGGCAGATTTTTACATCTGGTTATGCTGAGCTTTGCTCCTCTGTGAAACTGGGTAAAATGATGGTAAACTTCTCATTGGGTTGCTTGAGAGTTAAATGAGACAAGACATGTAAAGCCCTTGTCACGGTATCTGGCGCACAGTAAGTACTTGACAAATCCTAGCTATTATAATTTCTCACTCATTCAAAAAATATTTATTGAGTCTCTTCCATGTGTCAGATCCTATTTCAGGCACCAGTGATTTATCAGTGAACAGAACAGACTCAACTCGTGCCCTGAAATATATATTCTATTGCCTTAGAGACCAACAATAAACAAGTAAACACAGTAACAGCCATTATGATTTCAGATAATAGTAAGTATTCGAGATCTACATTATGTGAAGACGTGGTGATGCAAAGATCCTTGGCAGCATTCTAGGCAGTGGGTAGAGGAAATATGAACGTCATGAGGTGAGAATAAAGTTAGTGGGTTGAGAAAAAGTACAAATGTTGGCGTGGTGAGAACGGAGGACATGAGAGAAGGTGAGAGAGAGAGAGGCAGCTGTAGTAAGGCATTTGGATTTCATCCTAAGTTTTGAGCAGGGTTTGACATTTGATTTGTGCTTTTAAAATATCTCTTGGGGACACCTGAGTGGCTCAGTTGGTTAAGCATCTGCCATCAGCTTAGGTCATGATCCCAGGGTCCTGAGATTGAGCCCCACATCAGGCTCCCTGTTCAGTGGGGGGAGCCTGCTTCTCCCTCTCCCTCTGCCTCCCCCCACCGCTCCTTCTGTCTCTCCCTCAAATAGTTAAAGAAAAATCTTTAATAAAGTAAAATAAAATATCTCCTGGCTGACCATGGAGAGAATAGACTGGGGGAGAGAGAGCACAGAGGACAAAGAGGGATGAAGGGTGAAGCTGCTGGAGTAGGTCCAGAGAGAGATGGCAGTGGTCCCAACAGACAATAGTAAAGATCAAAATACATAAAGATGTTGAGCTGTGCTGGAATCTGGCTTGTATTTTGCAAATGGAACCAAGTACGCTTACTGGTTTGGATGTGGAGTGTCGGCCTAGCAAAGAGAAAACTCAGTTACAATGTATAGGGGTTGGAGCCTGAGTATCAGAGTAAGTGGTGGTGCCCTTGATTGAGAGAGAGGCAAACTAGAGTAGACAGGTATGAGGAAGGGGCATTGTAAGAAATTCAGAATTCAATTTTGAACATGCAGACTTTGAGCTGTCCAGCGGACATCCAAGTGGACAAGGTAGGAAGGTGGTTGGCTTAGAGGAGAGGTCTAGGCTAGAGAAATGTTTGGGGACATTAGAGTATGGTTAAGAGACTGGGTGAGATCACCTAAGGAGTGACAGAAGATGAACAAGTCTGAAGGCCAAACCTTTGTAACCCCAAAACTGAGAGGGAAAGAAGAGGAGGAGACACCAGCAAAGGGCATGAATGAGTGACAAGTGAGTAGAAGAAAGCCAGAGGAATGGGCTACCTCAAAATTCAAGCAAACAAAGGGTCTCCAAAGAAGGAAATGACTTAGTATGATAAATGCTAATAAGAGTTGACCAGTATATTTAGCAAGATGGGAGTTGTTGGTGACTAGAGAATTCTAGTTTCAGTATTCCTGTGGAGACTGATAAGGGCCAAAGAAAGAACAGGAAGAGAGGAAGTAAAGCTAGTAACAACAGTTGTTTTGAGGAGTTCTGCTATAAAGAGAGCAAAAAAAGTAATAGATAAAGGAGGAGTTAGAGGTCAAGGAGAGATGGATTTTTAAATATAAGAAGGGATGTTACAATGTATTGGTATCCTAATGGGATGATCCACTAGACATGGAAAAATCAAGGATACAAAAGAAAGATGCAGAGTCTTTAAATGGGAAAAAGGGATAAGAACCTGTGCACAAATGGTAAGTTGTCCTGAACAGAGGCAGTAATGGGTCATCTTTTGCAACCAGAAGAAATACAGAGGCTAGGAGTACAGCTGCATAAAATATTCCTGGATGCTTAGGACAATTGCTTCTTTTTTTCCAGAAAGTTCCCCCAAATTCAACTTAAGCACCTATTAAATGGCTAGCAGGGGCTGGAGGTTTTGTGCTGCCTGCCAAGCAATGATTTGGGGTTCACAGCCAATCCCAAGACAGTAAAAGCAGGGGACATGAGGTCAGAGAACACATTTTTTCCATCCTTGCAGGCCTTCAATAAATCTTGGATTGACTTGAATTATGAGAAATTAAAATTCATTTGTTGAAGACCTGCTTAAAAGATACTTACAGATGGTGCAGAAAGCCAGTATTTTGAGGAAGTAATACAGCTTGCACAGTCTTTCGAGCGAATTTGTCTGCAGATTGAGAATGTGGAAGGATGGAACCCTCCACCAAGGAGAACTGGGACTCTGTTCACTGACTTGGCCTCTGTTCAAAAATATGGCATCCTTTTGGTTAGTATCCAAATTATATAAGAACTTACACAACTCAACACCCTGAAAACAAATAATCCAATTAAAAAATGAGCAGAAGACATGAACAGACATTTCTCCAAAGAAGATGTACAGATGACAAACGGATACATGAAAAGATGCTCCACATCACTCATCATCAGGGAAACGCAAATCAAAACTACAATGAGATATCACCTGACAACAATAGCCAAACTGTGGAAGGAGCCTCGGTGTCCATCGAAAGATGAGTGGATAAAGAAGATGTGGTCTATGTATACAATGGAATATTCCTCAGCCATCAGGAACGACAAACACCCACCATTTGCTTCGACGTGGATGGACCTGGAGGGTATTATGCTGAGTGAAGTAAGTCAATCGGAGAAGGACAAACGTTATATGTTCTCATTCATTTGGGGAATATAAATAATAGTGAAAGGGAATATAAGGGAAGGGAGAAGAAATGTGTGGAAATATCAGAAAGGGAGACAGAACATAAAGACTCCTAACTCTGGGAAATGAACTAGGGGTGGTGGAAGGGGAGGAGGGTGGGGGGTGGGGGTGAATGGGTGACGGGCACTGAGGGGGCACTTGACGGGATGAGCACTGGGTGTTATTCTGTATGTTGGCAAATTGAACACCAATAAGAAATAAATTTATTATTAAAAAAAGAAAAAAAAAGATATCACCTGACACCTGGAAGAAAGGCTAAAATCAACAACACAAGAAACATCAAGTGTTGGCGAGGAGGTGGGGAAATAGGAACTTTCATGCACTGTCGGTAGGAATAAAACTTAGTGCAGCCACTGTTGAAAATAGTATGGAGGGTCCTCAGAAAGTTGGAAATAGAGCTACCCCACAATCCAGTCATTGTACTACTGGGTATTTACCCAAAGAATACAAAAACACTCATTTGAAAGGATATATGCACCCCTCTGTTTACTGACACATTATTTACAATAGCCAAGATACAGAAGCAGTTCAAATATTCGTTGATAGATGAATAAAGAAAATGTGTATATATATACACGCACACACACACACACACACACACACACACACACACAAAGGCTTTATTATTCAGCCATAAAAAAGAATGAAAATCTTGCCATTTGTAGCAACATGAATGGCTCTCGTGAGTATAATGCTAAGTGAAATAAGTCAGAGAAAGACAAATACCTTATGATTGCAATTATATGTGGAATTTAAGAAACAAATGAAGAAAAAAAAAAAAAAGAAGGAAAACCAAGAAACAGCCGACTTTTAATCATAGAGAACAAACTGATGGTTTCCAGAGGGGAGGTGGGTGGCGAATGGGTAAAATAAATGATGGAAATTAAAGAGTTTACTTATCACGATAAGCACGGAGTATTGTACAGAATTGTTGAACCACTGTATTGTATGCCTGAAACTAATGTAACAGTGTATGTTACCTACACTGGAATTAAAATTTTAAAAAAATTTAAAAATTTGAAGCATTACATTTTGGTAATGACATCATCACCAGTTGGAATATTTGATGATAATAAAGACGTCTGTATTAAAAAATGGCATCTTTTTAGTCCCACTTACCGATCTTAATGTGTTAGATTGCAAGCTCCCTGAAAAAAAGAGGCCAAGTCTTAGTCAATATTCTAAGGCTTCCCCCAATCACCCAGGTGCATAGCCAATATGTGTCAGTGGACATGATGGGTCCTGATGCTCTCAGTCATTCGAGATGAAGAGCAGATCCTCCGGATATAAAAGGAGACCCTCTTCACATCATGTCCCCTTAAAAGCTTCTAAATGAAACCCAAAGCCTAGACCCCAAATGCCTGTGATAAAGAGACTTGAAGTGAACAATGAGGAACAGCTTCCATATAGGAAAGTCTGGAGTTCTAGTATATTTCTCTAGTCACCCAGCACCTCCTGCAGTGGTAATTATGAGATTTTCCTACTAAGCTCATCATGTTGGGAGGATGGGCAATACTTTACCCAAAAGTTTTATTCTCAGGCTATCCATCATGCTGAAACAGAACATTCATTTTGAATCTGAAGCCACTTAAACAACCCACCTTTAGCAAGCCATGAGGGTCTACACAGGGTCAACCATCATGAATGGTCCCTTGATCCAGTGGGATGACAAGACTTCAATCAGAAAAAAAAACCCTTAAAAAAAAAAAAAAAGAAAGAAAGAAAGAAAGAAAAGAAAAAAAAAAGCCCTTAAGATTTCCTGGTCCCTTGGGAACTGCCTCATCCATAGACACTCTCTCCTTCCTTCTCCCACCACTCCCATGCATCCTGTTGCCACTTACACACTCTGCTCCCTTATTTCTGTCACCTCCACACCCAGGAGTCCCATTTCTCTTTGGCCCTATAAGGGCTGTTATACCCACGAACTATCTTCTCCCAAGGACGAGCTAATGAGGGCTAACAACTTTAGAAAACCAGCCCTCAGAATCAAAGATCCACATAATTGAATCTCTCATATTTCCAAGAATTACCTCCTATGTACTTCCAAGCCACCTTCTCATATCCCATGGGTGTATGGTATGAGTACAGAAGAGGGGGAGGCTGGAGAAACAGACCTGTCTTTCCAGGAAAACCTGGACATCTGAGTGGCTGTATGGGAACCCAGAACTGGGTGCATGGCAAGCTGCTTCCTATGCATATACAAACTTGCTTTTCTCTACAGGATGTCCAAAGAGGCACCAAGGATGAAAGCAATCCTGCATACAAGATGCTAATTATGCTGGGGGAAAGGACCATGAGTGAGGAGTGCCCCCAAACTTGGATCACATTGCTCTTCAAGAGCCAAATCAACACAGCAGGTCAAGGACAGACATTGCCATCTTTCAGAAGGCGAAGCCCACAGGCCAGAGCAAGACTTTGTGTGAGTTACCTGATTACGTTACCGGATCTAAAGAAGGAAAGTGCAGAAACCAAGTAGAAGTAGGTCAACTTGGAATCTAGAGAAGCCTCAGTGAGAAAGGCACACTTGAGAGGTGCACATCCGTACCTTGCTGAGGGGGCCTGTCCTGAACATTACCTGTGGCCGGTTCCTCACGATCACCCTCCTGCGGGTGTAGGAGGTGAAGTGCCAGCAGCTAGGGAGTTCCCAGCAGCAACCACTGATTGACTCAAATACTCCTTCCTCATCTTTGATCTGCCTCTGCTCCGGGATAAGTGAATCAAGACCGAGAATGGGGGCACCTGGGTGGCTCAGCAGGTTAAGCATCTGCCCTCAGCTCAGGTCTTGATCTCAGAATCCTGAGTTCAAGCCCTGAGTTTGGTTGGCTCTCTGCTCAGTGGGGAGTCTGTTTCTCCCCTTCTCCCACCTCCCCAACTCATGCTCTCATTCTCTCTCAAATAAGTAAATATAATCTTTAAAAAAAATTTTTAAATTATCTGGCTACAGGGAAAAAAAAAAGATTGAGACTGGTGTGCACACAGGAGGGAAGGTCCTGATACAGGGAAGCAATTACCCTGTGAGATGGGGCAGGACCAGCAGGGCTCATCAACAACAGGGTGGACAAAACTATCCAGACTGGAACCAACACCCTCCTTTAACCCCACCTGGTTAAAGGATTTTTAAAATTATTTAGTGCAGAGGAATCTGCGCATTAATTTTAGAACCCCACCCTGTAGCATGTATGGTTTAGTGTTCTATCACAGTCCTCAAGACCACCTTTAGGGTCAGCGATTTGCTAGAAGGACTCAGAGGATTCAGCATATGGTTGCATTCACAGCACACTCATGGGATTTATTACAGTGAAGGGCTACAGAGCAAAATCCCCAGCAAAGGGAAAAGGCTATGGAGAGAAATCTGGAAGAAACCAGGTGTAAGCTTTCAAAAGTCCTCTCTCCGTGGAGTCACACAGGACAAGCTTAATTCCTCTAGCAACGAGTTACGGCAACACAAATGAAGTGCTGTCTGTCAGGGAAGCTCACTGGAAACTCAACGTCTAAGGTTTTTATTGGAGGCGGGTCGTATAGGTGCGCGACTGTATTGCAGACTCTCAGAAGGAACCCAGGTGTTCGGCGTAAACTACCACCGTACAAATAGCAGCGCTTATCACTTAGGGAAAGCTGCACATCCATTCAGAAATCAGTGCACTGGCCAAGGGCCAACTTTGCAAGCAGACGAGCAACCCTGCAACCTTGCTCTTTCTAAAGAGAGCAGCGGCAAGCCTGCTGCGTTAACTCTCCTCCACAGGTCCCTATAATCAAACCGCTGATACCTCAAGCAACAATATAAAATTCTCATTCGAAAGTGTAGGCTCAAAAAAAAAAAAAGCATAGGTTCAAATGTCATCAACAAATTCTTAGCTATCTTCTTTAAAAAAAAAAAAGATTTTATTCATTTATGAGAGATACAGAGGCAGAGCCATAGGCAGAGGGAGAGGCAGGTCCTTCACAAGAAGCCTGATGCGGGACTCGATCCCAGCATCCCGGGATCACGACCTGAGCCAAAGGCAGGTGCTCAGCCACTGAGCCACCCAGGGGTCGCCGTTAGTTATCTTCTTAAAGTCCAAAGGTAAAGCACTCCTCCAGATTTCGCTGTGGATATGTTTTTCTATCAGGAGGACCCCATGCGCTACCACCATCAAGATGCTAGTGCTTCAAGTTGGCAACACAGAACACACCCCATACCCAGTCCACCCACACCCCTGCCTTCTGCACCACCATGTGCAGCAGACCCTTACTGAACCAAGCTTTAAAGGGAGCCCACTTGACTTGGAGTGCTAAATATTGTCACAAACCATCCCTTTCTCACCCTTCGCCAAACCCAAATTTCCCAGCACGGTGGCCCCAAGTCCTGGTTCCCAGACCTGGGGAGAGTCACACTCTTCACCCTGGAGAGCTACTTCAGGGACTCTCCTGGGGACAGCACACAGTGAAGCTCAGGGAGGAGCCCTTCCTTCTGAGCCACATAGAAATGCCTTCCCACACCTTTCTCCTTTCTCCATGCAACAGTCTCTACGCCCACCTCCTTCGACAGCTACATTATTGACTTATTTTTGCCTTTCTCAAGCAAGCTATTACTTTGGCTCAGACTGGGTCACAGTGAAATTCTCTTTAGACAGTTTCTCAAGTACCCTGTGATCTATTAACGACCCTGAAGTCAACCTTGAACTATGCAATGGTAATGACCCAATTGCTCTTAGACCCAAGGAAATCCTAATCCCCAGGCCCATTTCACATAGTAATGCTTTTGCCCAGTTTATTTTCCTTTTTTTTTTTTTTCTTTTTTGTCAAAGGACAGAGTTTAGGGAGGCAATGAGAAGAGAGTGCCCCTCTAAAGTCTACTGACTCAATCTGTCCATTCATGGAAGCCAGGTTTGGGTGCCTCTCCACACCCAGAACACTATCCCAGTAGGAATTCCCCTTCTGGTTTTTGTTTCCTTCCAAATTTAGAATCTGGGCTGTGTGTGTGTGAGGCTGGGGGTGTTTCAGGACAAATGACATCATGTAGACCCATAGAAACAGATGGCCAGGCTCACTGTGCTCCATGAACTCCAGTTTTGTGCCATCTACTGGAATAGAAACCTGCCAGGCCATCCTGAGGGAGTTTCTAAGAAGAGTGGGAGGGACTGCACTGCTTTCCTTTCATTAGAACAGGAAGGGCCTGGGCTGGAATATGTTAGTGAGGACATCCAGAGACGGGCATGGAAACCCAGGGCTCAAACCCACGGTAGGTAAGGACTCTGGTCCACTGAGCAGATTTGTAAGCGAGATGCTGAAATAATTTTTCCATTCCACTACCCCCCCTCCCCTACCTCCAGAAAGGCACAGGATATTTTTAGCAGGAAAAATAAATGCCCCATAAAAATGAACATAAAAATACCATACGGGGGACAGGGTACCCTCCCACCCTTACCAAGAGATCCCTGGAAGGCCCGTTAAATTAAATAGGCTTCAAAGCCAGTATTGGGGAAGTGGACAGGCACAGGCCAGCACTGGTCTGAAAGGAGCTAGGAGGGAAAATAGAAAATAAGGAACTGGGGACGCCTGGTTGGCTCAGTGGTTGTGAGTGTGCCTTCGGCTCAGGGGTGATCCCAGGTCCTGGGATCGAGCCCCCCCATTGGGTTCCCCGCAGGGAGCCTGCTTCTCCCTCTGCCTGTGTCTCTGCCTCTCTCTGTGTGTCTCTCATGAATAAATAAATAATCTGAAAGGAGAAGAAAAGAAAAAAAAGAAAAGAAAAGAAAGAAAAGAAAAGAAAAGAAAAGAAAAGAAAAGAAAAGAAAAGAAAAGAAAAGAAAAGAAAAGAAAAGAAAAGAACTAGCCCAAAGAACCCCACCCCTGAGTACCAGGCAGGTGGCCCTGGGTAGGGCTGCCCACCGCACACTGTGCGCCTCTCCAGCCACCTCTGGGCTCTTTACCTGAGAATCCAGCCACCTACCCTCCGAGCTCATCCCCCGCCCTTTCTGTGGGATCCGACAGTCCTTCTGCCCCTGCCTCTGTGGAGTCGTCCTACCCTCCTGGTGTCCACGGCTCTGCCTCAAGCCTACCAGAGGCCCCAGCTCACCTTTCCTCTCCTCCTCTCTTGCCCCCACCTGCCCCACTAGGTGAGAGTCACTTCCAGCTCCTGGCCAAAACCCCGGGGTCCTCCTTCACTTCTTCTCACACCCCACATCCAGCCCATGAGCCAACCCTGTTGGCCCAATTTTCCCACTATGCTTAGGTTGGACCACTTTCACCCCCTCACCGCTCTCTGCCCAACCGGGCCACCATCGACTGTCACCTGCAGCCCAATTCTCTCTCTGCTTCACCTTTGCCCCTCGGACCATGGACCCCAACATGGAAACCATGCGGACACTGTTGAAACAGAAGTCAGATGGGGTCACCCTGCGCTCAGGACCTTCCAGAGACTTCCAGACCTACATGGAGGGAAAGCTTCAGTCCTTGGGATGGCCTTTGAGGTCTGGGAGGTCCACCCACTTCCCTTGCCTTTTCCCTCCCAGCTAGCCACGGGGGCTCCGGGTGGTTTCTCAGACTCAGCAGGTGCACTCTTGCCCTTCCCTCTGCCAGAAACAAGAGATCATGACCTAAGCTGAAATCAGGAATCCGAGGTTCAAGGGACCCAGGTGTCCCTTTATCTTATTTATTATCTGCCTCCCCACTAGGACAGGAGCTCCAGGTGGGCACAGATCTTAGTCTTTCTCTCTCTCTCTTTTTTTTCTTTTTTGCTTTTGCAGCTATATCTCTAGCAAAACTTTCACTGAATATGTAGAATGAATAAATGAATTGAAGTTCTATGCTAAAAATTCACAACCACTCCTGAGTGACCTGCTTTAAATACTGACACCACAAGTTATCCCATTGTCCTAAGCTGCTCACATCTAAACAGACACTCAGTCATGCTGCTTCTTTGCTGAACAGGGGTCTTATTTCTGATGACTTAACTCAGCCTCTGTTCAAGTCAGAAGGCCATGGCAAGCCTCTCCAAGGGATGCAAGGCAAGTGGCTTTGACTCCACCCCTCTATCTCCTCATTTACAAAGTGGATATAAAAACACCACCTTCCGTTAGGTTATTATGAGGACCACGAGGTGACCTGTCAATAGCATTTCTCCTGGTGCCTGACTTTGCAGGGGCTCTTCCCTGCCCTCCTTCCACGTCCCTTCCCTACCGTGTTTGTGCCTTCCGAATGCTCCCAAGGGCTGCCATACTCTCCTGGAGGTCTCCATTCCCATCTCAGTGCCACAGGCTCCCAACGTGGTGGTCCTGAATTCTATGCCAACCCTAAGACCAGCTTCTCTTCCCTATGGTTTTTTCATTTATTGTAAGGGATCTCTTTCATCTCTGGATTCAAGGAGTGTTTGCCTTCCAGGAACAAGCTACTCTAGTACAGGATACATTCTGAACCTTCCCAACTGCAAGCGAACTCCTGCTACAGCATGTTCTAGGAGGATTTTTAGCACGTTTGGTAAAGGTAAATGCATCCCTCATTGCCATGGAGAAATGGTGTTTCATGGTCACAGAGGACAAAGAGACAAAAATTAGAGCTACTGCCTTGCAATGTAATAGAAAATGTAAACGCCCAGGGTCTAGATGTATAGGGCAGGAGTGGGGAACTTCTGGCCTCCAGCTGTTGGCTCATTTTCTTCCAACCTTTGGCAAACACAACAAACCATGGTTACATTAACAAAGGAAGATGCTTATCAGTCAGATACCACTGTTTGGAAGTTCTCCAGAGCCAACTGGAAGGCGCATGGGCGGTGATACATTTTACAAGCACATTCTTATCATCTCGCTCCATTTCAGAATTCATCTGGGCCTCTCAAATCAACTCTTTTTCTCCAGAACTCGTGCTAAATTTTAGAGGACGTCTTTTGCTTTCCACTCTTGTTTTATATTGTTGACTGAAGCCGTAAAGTCACTAGACGTGAGAGCTGGAAAGACCCTTAGAGATTATCTGGTCTAACCCCCTCATTTTATGGGTGAAGAAACTGTCAGTGCTGACTTTAACTTTGAATTTTATGAGGCCTATTTGTGTTGACAACGTGATTGATTGCTTTGCTTCTGAGACTCAAGATTTTCAAGGGGAAATAGAAAAAAAAAAAAAGTCAGTGCTCTTCCTGATGGGAGGGAGCGTGGGGTAACAGCTTTCACAGCTGTAACCTTCCCTGGGCCACATCCACCCCATATAATGCAAGGTCTTTCTACCTGGTATAGACCAACCACCTGGAATGGCTGTAGGCAGGTGCTGCTCCTCTTAAAGAGGAAGGTGTTGAAAGGTTAAAGGTCACTTTCTGTGACCAACAAGAAAGGATTAAGAAACTCTGAAGCATTAAGGTGTCCCATCAGCAGCTCTCACTATTCCCAATGGGTGCTTCTCTCAGGGGTAATGGGCTGTTTGGAGCTCTCGAAATGACTCTGCTCCGGCACACTATAGCTGTCCAATCCCCCTCCCCAGTGAGCAGAGAGACCATAAAATGTGGCCAGAGAAGGTTCCCGGGCAGTGAGGCATGGCTTGGTTTGGAACAGTATATACCTTATGCTATGGTGGATGATGCCAGGGGGCTGGAGCTTGGAGTCATTCTGGAAAAGGCACAAAGACAGGGCTGGAAAAGCAAAAGCAAAATCTGTTTGCAGAGCTAATGGGACTGATCCGGACTGGAAAACTGGTTTCATGTCAACTCTAGTTGATACCATGCCTGCCTGGTATCACGAGGGGTTGGGAGGCTGTGGGTCAGCAGAAAGGAGTGCCCTTATGGATTAGTGATGCCTGCGTTAGGCCCAGGAGGGGGAGGAGCAGCAAGCACACTATGTCTTTATTTTTTTTTTTCGGTTTAGATTTAACTTTATTTTATAAAAGAATTATACCTATACAGTCTTGAAAGTCAAATAGTGCTTCCAGGAATTATAATGTAAAGCAGCAGCCCTCTTCCCACAGTCTTGCCAGCAGGCTCCCTCTCCTCACTGGAGAAACTATGCTAACAATGAACTTGGGTTACAGAGTGCACGAGTGGAAATATTAGAGTATGGGGATAACCATGTGAAAAATTATGTGGGATTTGAGAGTAAAAGCAAGAAGGTAGGCATTGGCCCTCGAGCACATGGAAACTAAATTATAAACCCACTTTTGTAGGGCATCTAGGATGACCAAAGAGTCGAGAGGGTTGAAGGGTAAACACTATTCATCTGACATATCGCAAAGCCCTAAAATGACCACTTACCCATTATCAAGCAAATGGGGTGGGGGAGTAGCTCAGTGGTGATGGAGGGGGGTGGGTGTGTCAGTTCCAGTGACTGGGGAAGGAGCATCTAGCTACCAGAAACCCTACAATCCAATTTTGTCAGGTCCGTTGATGAAACCAGTAGCCTAGACTAGGGACTAAAATTCTGATGGACTGGGAAGCTGGTGGGGCCAATCACACAGGGCAGGCCTGGGAAGTGCTGGTAATGAGGTGGAGAAGAGCCCTCGCTGTCCACTCCCTGGAGCCAACCCAGAGGCAAGAATGCAGGAACCATCTGGATGTCTATGCAGAGGAATGACTCTTGTCACACCCCAGATTGTCAGGGATCCTCTTCCCTGACATTCCCCTGCCCCTGTCTGGGGGCCTGGAGGGGACGCTGTGAATGATGGCACAAAGTACCTTTCCTGCCTCTATTCAGACAATCATCTCATTTTTCCTTTCTTCTCCTTAATGTGGTGAATTACATTGCTTAATTGTTCAAATGTCAAACCAACCTTACATTCCTGGGATGCAAACCTCTTGGTCATGACGTATTATCTTTTGACGTAGTATTGGATTTGATTTGCTAAAAATTTTTTGAATCTATGTTCATGAAGGATTTTGGATTGTAATTTTCTTTCTTATAATGACTTTGTCTGGTTTTGGTATCAGAATAATGTTAAAGAATAAATTGGAGAGTGTGTTCTCCTCTTCAATTTTCTGGAAGAGTTTATTTAAAATTAGTGGGATATTTTTTTTCTTAAATATGTAATAGAATTCACTAGTGATGACATCTGACCATAGAGTTTTCTTTGGGGGAAGGATTTAAAGTAAAAAGTCAGTTTATTTATTTTTATTTTTTAAAGATTTATTTATTTATTTGAAAGAGAGAGAACACAAGTGGGGGGACGGGCAGAGAATCCTCAAGCAGACCCCTGCTGAGTTCAAAGCCTGATGCGGGGCTCAATCCCATGACCCATGAGATCATGACCTGAGCTGAAACCAAGACTTGGGCACTCAACCAACTGAGCCACCACGGAGCCCCAAAAGTCCATTTCTTTAATTTAGGGCTATCCAGGTTATCCATTTTTTTTTTTTTTTTGTGAATGAACTTTTGCAATTTGTGTCTTTAAAGGAATTGGTCCATTTCATTTATGTTCTCAAATTTACATGTGTAAATTTGTTCATAGTATTTCCTTGTTGTCCTTTTAACGTCTGTTGAAACTGTAATTATGTTGCTTCCTTCTTCTCAATAGTAGTAAATTGTGTACTCTCTTTTTTCTTAATCTGATGAGAGATTCATCAATTTTGTTGACTTTCTAAAAAACAAACGGTTGGCTTCATTGGTTTCCTCTTTGATTTTGAGGTTTAATTTGGCCTACTTTTTTTAAGGTAAAAACTCAGGTCTTTGATTTGAAAGCTTTCTAGTATGTTCCCTCTCAGCACTACTTTTCCAACACCCTACAATATTTGTTTGATGTGCTGTGTCTTCATTTTCATTTAGTTCAAAATACTTTTTAATATTATGTTTGTTTTCTTCCTTGATCCATGGGTTACTTAGAAGTATAGTAGTTTCCAAATATTTGGACTTTTTTCAGGCATTTCTCTCATATTGTTTTCTGATTTAGTTCCATTGTAGTCAGAGAAAATATTTTGAATGAGTTGAATGATTTTAAATTTATCGAGGCTTGTTTTACATCTCAGTATAGTGTCCCTGTACATTTGAAAAGAATACTTTTTTTGTGGGGGGAGTGCTCTATAAATATACAAGTGATTTTGGTTTATAGTGTTTATTGTGTTTTTCAAGTCTTCTGTGTCCTTACAGATTTTCTACTTAGTCTATGAATATTAAGAGAGTATGTTGAAATCTCTAACTATAATTGTAACTGCCAGTTCCTCCTTTCAGGTCTATCAGGTTTTTTTCCTTGATAAATCTTGATCCTCTGCTACTTGGTCCAAAAACATTTTATGTCCTTTGGTGAAATGACTTTCATCATTATGAAATGATCCTCTTGATCCTTGCTAAGATTTGCTCTGAACTCTATTCGGTCTCATGTTAGCATAACCACTCTTGGTTTATTTTGATAGTTACTTTGGTATATCTTTTTTGTTCCTTTATTTTTTTTTATCTATTGTGTCTTTATATTTAAAGCGTATGCTTGTAGGCAGCATATAGTTGGATGATGTTTTATTATCCACTTTCTGCCTTTAGATTCGACCACTTGCACCTTATGCCATTAGTGACATGCTTCCACTTCACTCTTTGGTTTCTGTTTGTTCCTTCTGTTATTCGTGAACTTTTCCCTATTTTATTGACTTCCTTTGGATTAACTGAATTTTTTATGAATCCATTTTTTCTTCTTTGAGGACTTATTATGTGTAACTCTTGTTTTGTATTTAGTGGTTGTTTCAGAGGTAACAGTAAACACTTTAATTATTACAATTTACGGGCATCCCTGGGTGGCTCAGCGGTTTAGCTCCTGCCTTCAGCCCAGGGTGTGATCCTGGAGCCCCAGGATGGAGTCCCACATCGGGCTCCCTGCATGGAGCCTGCTTCTCCCTCTGCATCTCTGTCTCTGCCTCTCTCTCTCTCTCTCTCTCTCATGAATAAATAAATAAAATCTCTTAAAAATAATTACTCTTAATTAATCTCTTAAAAATAATAAAATAATAAAATCTCTTAATCTCTTAAAAATAATAAAATAATAAAATCTCTTAAAAATTATTACAATTTACCTTCTAATAATATTATAGCCATATGTATACATATATGCATACATATATATAGACACACACTGCCTATAAATATAAAAGCATTTCATTCTGTCTACACGTCTTACTGTTAACCAAAGACTGAGCTGTTTTTCCACGTAGTTCTCTCCTCTCTGGAACTCTGCCCTACAACTTCCAGCCACCTCAGACGCCAGAACTCAAGTCTCTGCCCCCCAGTTCAGAGAGACCACTGTGTTTTGCTTGAGAACTCCCTACCCCTCTGCTATCCCCTCTGTTCTCCAAGCAGAACGCCGAAAGACTCATTACACTGGTTTACCTCTTCTTCGGAATCACAGTCCTGATCTTTCTGTATATCTTTCCAATATCTTGAAACTGTTGTTTCACATATTTTGTCCAGCTTTTCTCATTGTTTAAGCTAGTTCCATGATATATTTTTAATACTCTGTTGGATTCCTTTATCTAATATTTATGGTGGAGTTTTGCACTCGTTTTTATAACTGAACATGACTCTGTATAAATAAAGAGGCATTTTTCACTTCTGAATATAAATGCCTACGTATGTGTATATAAATATAGGTTTCCCCCACTATCCAACAGTAGAGCATGACTATGAAATCTTTCATATGCCAAAATGGCATAAAGCAAAGAAGCAATTACCATTAATTTATATGGAAAATTTTTTGAGGATTTTCAGACCTCAAAAATAACCTCTCTTAGGCTTTTCTGATAGCTTAGCACACATCTTGCTAACAAATGCACAAAAATAAATCGAGATAAAGCACAGATGCTCACAGACACAGTTCAAAGCTATGGTGACTTGATGCTGAGATGCTAAGTGTAGTTTCAAGGAAGAAGCTTGGTGGGGCTACCCTCGCTGCTCCTGGGGTGCATGCTGCTGCAAAACCAACACTGAATGCTATTTTTTTCTTTCTTTTTCTTTTTTTTTTTTTTTTGTAAAAGTGACAATCTTTGGATTTTTTTTCCATTAGCGAAACAGATACTAATGTAGAGCTTTCATAAAAGCAAAGCGATGTAATGTGAACTTTCAAAAGCAGAGGATAGCTATATATACATATGTGTGTTCTTGTTCAGTTTGGATTCAAAGTTCTACGAGTCTCTTAAAATGTTAAAATGATCTGAGAAGTTTTTGCTGTTTTTCTATTTTTTTTGAAGAAAACTAAGGAGTGTCTCAACTTTTTTTTTTATTGTAGCCTCCCATTCCTCGTGGAGCTTTTTTAGATTTTTTTTTTCTAATACCCCACCATGAAATTTTAATACCTCAGACACCCTGTACATCTGTTTATGTACTGTGACTCTAAAGGACCACAAACTCTTTTGATATCTAAGATGTTTTTGTCCCTCAACAAAAACCAATGAATTTTTATCCCATTGAGAATACCTGAGATAGGCAATTAATCTGTCTCTTAAAAGTTTGCAAAGGTTTCTGGCTTTTTGGAAGAGGAAAGCTTTGACTACCATTTCTCTTCTTTAATGCTCACTGGCCTATTTGATATGTATATTTCTCCAGTTGGCCATTTTATTTATTTTATTTTTTGAAGATTTTATTCATTTACTCATGAGAGACAGAGAGAGAGAGAGGCAGAGACACAGGCAGAGGGAGAAGCAGGCTCCCCACAATGAGTGCAATGCGGGACTCAATCCTGGGACCCGCAGATCACGCCCAGCCAAAGGCAGATGGTCAACCACTGAGCCACCCAGGTGTCCCTGGCCATTTTATTTTTATCTCAGAAATATGGAGGTGCTGTTTGGCTGGGATGCACCAGTGTGGCATCCTGGCAGCACTTCTCTGATTGATAGGTATCCATTGTGATGAGTCAGTGATATCCCAAGATATTCTTGTAGATTAGTTTATACACCATCGTGTAGAACAAAATCTATTTCATTTACATTTTCAAATATGCTACCCTATGGTCGTTCATAACATTTTATTATTTTAGAACTTCTTATGCATCTGCAGTTATTTCCTTTCTATCATTTTCCATTTTGTTTCTTTATATGATCTCTCTTTTGTTTTTGGCCAGTCTTTCCAGAAGACTTTCCTGCTTATCTTAAAAAAAAAAAAAAAAAAAAAAAAAGCTTTTAATTTTGCTGATCTCCGTTGTTTGTTGTTATTATTATATAGTGCATTTTTTGTTGTTTTTCTTGTTTTCTGTTTTTCTTGTTGTTTACTTTGATTTCTGCCCTTCATATTTCCTTCTTTCTGATTCATTTACTTTTACTCTAATTTTCTTTTAACTTCTTCTTGAATTAAACCCTTAGCTCACTAGTTTTCAATCTTTCTTGATTCCTGATAAATTTATTTCAATTTATAAATTTCCCTCCAAATCCTGTTTTAGCTATTGTTCGTAAAATTTAACTTAAAATACTTTGTTTATTCTGTTTTCTGTAATATACTCACGAGTTCCTTTTTATTCTAAAGATTATTTAGTTATACCCTCTTTCATATCCAGACTTTGGGGATTTTTAAAAATTATTAGTAAGAACCGTGAAGAGTCTTGGAATTTACCCTACGTGTAAGCTAACAAGACAGCCAGTCACAGTTTCAAAAATTCTGGCAGAAGACATGAGCCTCCTAGATCAAAACAAAGGACTTAATCACTTCATTTTCTCATTGACTCACCTTGCCTTCCAAGTCCCACGAGGGTGATGCATATGTGGGTCCAGGAGGATGCTACACCTGCACAGTTGAGGGGCCCTGAGATGAGGAAACTCTGATCCTTTATAAGGAGGTATAAGCCAACCCACCCATTCTGTGCCCCAGAAGGAGACATCGTCTTCATTTTCCTGGACAGCAAAGAAACTTGCCCTGTACCAAAGAGGGAGATACTAATCTTTATTTTCCAAGGCCATTTGCTTATATGAATACCCTTGAAAATAAAATCCAGAACAAAAGCTGACAATGTCTCTACTTGGAAGACGTACAGAACCATATGAGGCCCATGGGGAATCATTGTCCAAAAATTATTCTTTTGTAATTTATATCTAACATAATTGTGTTGTGGTCAGAGAACACAGTCTGTGTGATACCGATCTCTAGGACTCTCCGTGGAGAAGACTGGGAAAGGTCTCTAAGAATGAGAATACCACACATGACAGACCCTGCAGACTAGTACCATTTCCATTCCTTCACCAGGCATTGCCTCCACTCAGAGAATGTCCCTTAAATTCTTGGGAAAAAGCAAGTTATCTTAGGTTGCAATCCACTGTTTTTGAGGGGATGGAGAGAAAGAGAACAAAGAGGTAAATCCTTAACGCAGCTAGTCCTGTATTCTGACCAGATTCTCAACCTAGTAGGGTCCAGAAGCTGCCCCGGCGTTCTCCCCACGTCCCCTAACACTTCCATTTGACCTACACACACACACCTGACGTCTGGGCTGCTTTTGAGAATTCCCATTCCACAGAAGTGATAGGGCCAGAAAAGCTCCTGCCCAAGCAGTATAGGGGAACAGCAAAATCCACCCTCCATACCTGTCCCTACTCCCCGCAATGTCCCCATCTCATACTGCCACGAGCCTCTGCACCAGCTTGCGACTGTCTTTGGTCTCCTCAAGGCCTTCTCAAAGTTTTTGTTAGTTCCACAGACTCTGCACTTCTCTCCTCCTCTCCCAGTTTCTCAACCCTGGCTGCGTATTAGTTGGACCTGGAGAGTATTTATTAAAAGCTGGTGCCCAGATTCGTTTCTGGAGATTCTAATACAATTGCTCCAAGGAGGACCCCTGATTATCAATAGTTTTTAAAGCTCCCTGGGTAATTCTAACATGTAACACATGTTTTTAATCACTGTCTCTAATTTCCTCTGGGATGATTCGGGAAGGGGAAGAGGTAGGGAAAGGACCTCACAGCCTGGGTTTTTTAAATTTTCCTGTCAGGAACTGGGAAATTGCATTTTGTGTAATGCTCAAATTATTGAGCTCACCTACCTGATAAAGAACTATTGAAAAGACGAATTAGCTTGAAAATTTAAGCTATATTTGATTAAATTCTCGTAAATCATTTAAAATGCAATTACATTCTTGCTATGGCTGACTCTTGAACACTTCGAACATCACAAAAGTTCCACAAATGCAGTGACTACAAAGCTTATTATTATACTTACACTTGAATGTATTCTAAATCCTCAGAACAATGGACTTATTCATTTCTTTGATAATTTATGTGCTTGTTTTATACCTTCCTAGGGGATATTAGTATACTTACTTTAATATCTTCCTAGAGTTTCAGTAATATATTTTTATTTCTTCCCAGGGGTGGAGTAATATTACTAGACCTGAAAGAAAAAGTATACTTGCTCAGCTCAGCCAAGGCTGTAGGATCTGGGTTATTGGCTGATCCAGTTTGGGTCTAGGCACAGGATTCATCACCAGGCTGCGTTAACTTCCGGTGTAACCACAAAAATGATTTTTAAAGTCACACCTCTACTTGGATTTTATTTATTTATTTATTTTTTTACGACCTAGTGTCTTTCAGGAAATGATGTACTTTTAAGTCTCACTTTGCCAGATTTATAAAACCCAAGGTCCTATCAGTATGATATATTGACTTGGTTTGTTATCTTTTAAAAAACGTCCTGTATTCCTTATTGGTGTTTTATTAAAATGCGTAGGGCCATCCAGTTGTTTCATTTCCTATGAGATAAGGCATTGGGCATTGGGTCTGGGTAGTATATTCTTCTTTTTTGGAACATTTGACTAGTTCATCTTTTTGGAAGACCATGTTTAAACTTCCTCCTACTTGGTAATTTTGTGTGCTCACTGATGCTGATTGTTAGATATTCTTTCCACTTAAATTATTATATGTTAATCCTAGTGCCAACCAAACCAGTTCTCTCTCTTCTTGATAGTTCTTGTTTTTTCCTAGATTATTGGTTTACTTAGTCCCATAACTATATTTTTTCTCAAAAAATGCATAAATATTTGTATATTTTTATAAAAAATAGTGATTTGGGGGGAAATAAGATATCCACATATAAACAAGAGCCATTTGTTAAAATTCATTAATAAGAAGCAAATCCATAATTGGTTATCCATTTTTTTGCATTACAGCTATATTTTTGGACCCATTGTGTTAATGTTCCTCTTTTGAGAATAATTATGAGTCCATGTTCTTTCATAGACTCAATTTGCTCCAGGCAACCATGATGACAATACTATTTTGTGCTCAAGTTGTTACAGCTTGGTCAATGGAAGCTCTTAAATTTGGGGCCTTTGACTTTTTGATATTGCCCCTAACATTTTTTAGAATAAGATTCTTCCTTTCTGCTGACAACAGGATATTCCAAGCTCATTCAGATACCCCCCCTTTCAAACACAAGCAGCTAGCTATCTTTTACTTAGATTAAAATAGATTAATAGTAGATTAAAACAGTGGCCTTGGGAGGATGCATGTAAAAGATGAGCAAAAGTTCTACTGCTGTTGTTCAGCCATTTGCACTAGAAAATGTGACTTTAAAAAATAACCATGGTTTCCAATGCTTTTTAAATTTAAAGATGTACTGCTGTACCCTACTCTTCTTATAGCGATGGTATCTCCTGATATGAAGACTTTCTTCAGTAACAACAGCCAGTTCATTAGGTGGATGTACAGCCCAAGCACTGTCCCTACCTTGACAAATTTACAGTCTAGCAGGAGACAAATCGGATGTAACATGCTTCTACTCTCTTTGCCATAGGGCTTAAGACATTACTTGTCAGACTATTTCCTTTCCCTCGGCACATAATACTCCTGAGGATAACTTCATAGAGATTAAGGTCAATACAGAGATTTTTAAAAATGGCCAAAGAGGTCTGGGAAGACTGAGGTAGAAAGGCAGTGGCTAGAAACATCCAGAAACAAGCAAGAAAGACACAAAGATTAATGGAATGAGAGGGAGGGAGATGTGTCTTGGTGATGAGAAGTGTGCAAAGAGAGAGAACACTGAGAGGGTGGAGCAGGGAAAATGTGAGGAGAGTACAGAAACACGTGGGACAAAAATAAAGGGAGAAAAATGGAGGCAGAGATGATAGATCTGAAGTAAGTGATTGATTTTGAGAAAGGATTTATAGCAAGATATGAGAAGCAGGGAGAGATGTGGAGACAGTAAGGGAAAAAAAATAGGAGGAGACAGAAAGATAGAGAAACTTGCTCATACAGTTTCTTTCCAATATTGTAAATATAAGCCACAGATTCACTTACAGAAAAAACCAGCAGAATTTGAGTGGTTTTAGTTGAAATCACATGAAGAACTAAACTCTAGGGATTAATGTCATATTTTCCTTCTCAGTTTTGCTTGATTCCTTTGGGCATTGGTCCTTGATCTAATGTTTACTATAGCATCTTCATGTCCATCTTTTGGCCATCTTAGAGTAATAGGCTTCATAAGTTCAGCTACTGGATGTCACTTCCCATTATCTGTGGTGTTGAAGATCTCTGCAGTCGTACATTAAGTGCTGGGATTAGCTGGAAGTCAGTGGTCTCATTTGCCCCACACATGGCTATCAGGCCTATCCTGTCACCATTTCCATTGTTGCCAGCAGTCCGCTCCACAGGTTGGAAGCCAGAGTGCTACTGTTCTTACAAATACACAAAGCCTTCAGTCTCTGCATCACAATCTTACAAGATGCTCTGACACTGGCCACCAGTTTCTTCCCATAGTTCAGTTTTCTAGTCAGATGGACTGCATGATCACTGTGGCAAGGAAACTTGTTGGAAGAATGATCACCCAGTCCTGCTATCCCCAAGTCAGCTTGAGGAGAAAGGCAGAGGCCTCAGACATTTGAAAATACATAAATAAAGTTGGCATTTTCAAAGCTGATTACAAAAACTTTCCATGGATTCTTCTTATTTTCTTGTTGTAAACTATTTCTTCTTGTTAATGTGGGTGGGCTTCTATCACCTGGGGATTGACTTTCTCATGGTGATGGGGCTAAAGTGGACTTCTTTCTAGACTTCAAGAATAGGCCAGAGGACTCATGGCTCCAATGTCACCATCTACCAAAGCATTAGTCTCAAAATTTGGTATGAACAAGAGTAGTCTTGGAGCCTGTTAAAAATGCTGGGATCCACCTGCAGGGATTTGGTCCAAATAAAGGGGATGGGGGTAGGCATCTGATTGTAAGATTCCCACATGCGATTCTGATATGGGCAACCTCAGGCAGTTCTTTGGGAAATGTTCCCCTGAGTCATGTCAGTAGGTCTTTTTTCTTTTTTTTTTTTAAGATTTTATTTATTTACTTCGTGAGAGACAGAGAGAGAGAAAGAGGGAGAGGCAGAGACACAGACAGAGGGAGAAGCAGACTCCATGCAGGGAGCCTGACATGGGACTCGATTCCGGGTCTCCAGGATCAGGTCTGGGCTGACAGCGAAGCTAAACCACTGAGCCACCCCGGCTGCCCCTGTCAGTAGGTTTTTGCTTATGTTTTAGAAGATACTTTGACTGCTTATGTCAGGCACAGATACACCAAGTCTTCAGGTCTTCCTCCTCCATATTACATATCCTGCTGTCACCATATTCAACATCAGATCTCAGCCTAGATACACTGCTAAACTTGACCTCCAAGGTTGGTAATCAAATTAAGAGCTTCGCATATTATTTAGGATAGGTGGTCCACTCTTTTAAGGTAGAATATGTCCCTATATGTCTGCTAGAAAAGCAAAAGTTCAACAGGAGAATTTATGTATTATGAGGGGCTTCCATTCCCAGAAAGCTTTAAAAAATTATGAAATCCATTGTAATGCCCTGTCTTTTAGATTTCATCTTTGATAATGTATTTTCAGCATTTTGTATATGTTCTTTACATGTTGTCCTTTTCTTGTTCTTTATGACATTTTCAACATCCTTAATGATTTCCATCTTTATTGTGGTAGCTGTGGGGTTTCACTTATCACTAGTATTAGAGTTACATATTTTTCCTTTCTACACTCACTCTGCTGTGCACACATGGTGATGCTTACAAGACTGCAACAGTTGGCTGCCAAGCAGCCACCATGAGGTAGCTCAGAATGTTCTTTGCTGCTTGGCTTATAAAAGTCTGAACTTTGCATCTGGAAGGTGCACCTGGTGGTGTCAGCACAAAGTGCTTAAAACTGCAGGATGTGAGGATATTAAAAGGCAAAAATGGAGGGTTGTTGCTAAAATTAGGATCCAATTTAAATGAACTAGTTTACTACATGAAGCCCTGGATAAAGCTTTGCTACTCATCTATATCTTTTGCTATATGTGCTAGAGATACAGCAACGAAGACAACATGGTCAGGGAACGCACAGACTGATGGAAGACATAAGCAGGTAAGTGATAAGTAAACTCTATTACAGAAATATAAGGGTGCTGTGTGCATGTTGCTAGGGACAACTTACCCAGAAGAGTATGGTTTAGCCAGATGAAAAAGGTAGAAGGAAATGTTACAAAACATCCAAGACTTTAGAGACAAGATGATGTATGTGGCAAATGATAGTTTTCAAAATGGTGGGAACATGATTTCCCATTCTGTATGCTTTTCTGACGATATGACTTTGATACTCCACCAGTCCAGAGCTGAATCTATGTGATCTCAGATCTGCAAGTCCTGCTATGTGGTTTCTAAAGCAAGGTCAGAAAAGATGATAGAGTTTGAGATGCTTGCTCCTGGAACCCAGCCCACATACTATGAGGAAGCCCAGTCAACCACTTGCAGAGGCCATAAGTGGGTATCTAGGTAACACCCAGTGGATGTCCTGGTCAGTAGCCAGGATCAACCACCAGACACATGAGTGAATAACCTGGAGATTATACCAGATTCCAGCCTTAGCATCCTCCTGGCTCAGGCCCCAGATGCCACCCAACAATGTAAAAGTTCAGCTGTAGAGGAAGCTTCAAGCATGGTTTGAATAGGACTCCGTTTCCATTTCTCTTTAATTTCTGAGCTTTCCTCTCCTGGGTGTGGCTGGTTTCTCTTATGGTATTAATTTGTTGTAAAAGCTCCAGGCTTCACATTTGTACCTCTTGTATTCAGAGCAAAAGAGAGAGAGCTCTCTTACTCCTAACCATTCAAAACAAAACAAATCAACAAAACAAAACAAAAACTGTACTTCTCTCTGATTGGACCTGCCTAAGCCAGTTACTGCTGCTATAGAAATTCCGTATGTTGGTCAGCTTAGGTCTCACTCAGTACACAATGATTGTAGCAAGAGGCATGCAACTGTGTTAACCAGTTTATGCCAAACAAGGCCCATCCTAGAGCAAGGAAGTGAAGTCAATCCCACCAGCCAAAATTCTGCTGGAAAGGAATATTTTAAAAAACACAGCTATGTTTATTTCTCAAACCCTTTTCTCTAGACTACTGGTGGATCCTAGCAGTCTGAAGGAGTGGCCTGCAGATAGTTTGGTAGTTTCAGAGAGGTCAAAACACTTTAAAACTTGTTTTATATATATATATTCACAAATTTGGAACAAAAAATTAATTATTTTCATAGAAGTATAGAAATGTTCTCCTTTTTATATTCTTAAAGATTATCTATGTTCCAATCAGTTGTTTTCTGCTGAGACTGAGTCGATATAATTCCTCTGAGTGAATATAGCTTCTTTTTTTTAATTAAAGATTTTATTTATTTATTCATGGGAGACACACACAGAGAGGGGCAGAGGAACCCGGGATCACACCCTGAGCCAAAGGCAGATGCTCAACTTCTGAATCACCCAAGTGTCCTGTGAATATAGCTTCTTATCATTCACATTCTATTGTCCATATGACTACAAATATTGCTTACTTTAAATCCCTAGCCACAGCACAGTGCCTGGCATATACTCATAAGTACTCTATACCTATTGAATGAGTGAGTTTTCTTAATTTGTATTCATCATTTCTATTATAATGCGTTTAGCCTCAAATCACAAAAATGGCTTATTGAAGTTCAAGAATAATGATGAACATATTAAATTAATGCAAATAACATAAACTTAAATAGTGAGCTGATTTCAGTGCAAATAAAGGATAAGAAAATAAATATGCTGCACATTGTTAGAGCTTGGAGTTGAGGCCACTGGCTGGCCGATGAACTCACAAGTGTAGGTAGTGTGCTACATGAGGGGCAAGTCTTTTCGCTAACACCACAAGGGTCTCTGGCCCAATGAGTGGAGTTTGATAGTAATTCTTGCTACAAGTAGAATTAAAAAAAAAAAGAAAAAGAAAATAAATATGCTGGGTAAATGGAATCATGTAAAATGATTTGACATGAATGGATGAGAAATAAAAGTGTGAATATTAGGTGTATACATTAGTAAGTCTATATAAAATTATTGAATTGGTGATGATTTTACCCTTAGCATTCAGTTCATTGTCTATTATGTAAATATAAAATATATTTATATTATATATATATATTGTAAGGTTTATGGAAATCACTCAAAAAATAGAAACAGAGTGTATAACTTCTAAATCCATACAGGGAAAATTTACAGTTAAACAATGCCCAGTAATTCAAAGGGAAGCAATTGAAAAGGAAAAAAAATTGCAAAACAGAATAGGTGAAATAAGTAAAAGCAAAAATTGAAGTGATTAAACTCAATTTTATAATTATAGCAATTATAAATGAACAAAATTTACCTTTTAAAATGCTATATTGTTGGATTGGATAGAAATATAAATTACATGCTGTGTAAAAGAAACATACCACCTAAAACATAAAGATATAAAAACATTGAAATTAAAGCATAAAAAATCTCATTCAAATCTTAATGAAAAGCAAGCTAGTTTAGCTACATTAATATTGAACAAAATAGACTTTGAGGCAAAAAAATTTCTAGATATGAAAGAGAATTACCTCATAATTTCAAAAACATCATCTCACCAGTAAGATGTGTCAGTTTTTAATTTATATGCACCTAAAAGCATGCCCTTAAATGCATACAGCAAAAAATAATAGAACACAAAGAGAAATAGACAAATCCACAATCTTACTGGTAGGTTTTGAATCTTCCAATAATTGATGCACCAAACTCAGGGAAAAAAAGAAAAAGATAGATGGTTTGAATAACATGCTTAAGAATTTTGACCTAAGATGATATATACAGATGTTATAGTCACCTTTCAGAAATAAGATGGAGCTTTAAGCCAAACTTTGGTTCAGATGTTAATACTGGTGACATCACATACATACTAACAGGACATGAAAAGGTGTATTACTCACATAATGGGGCTAAATACTTGGAAACTGATTGAAACAATTCTAAATAATCTCTGAGTCAAAGAATGAATCATATGGAAATTTAGAATATATTTCAAAGGATATGGTTTTTCTTTCAGAAAATAGAGGGGAACACTTTCCTATTGTTCTATGAGGCCAGCTTAATTTTAATACCAAACCTGAAAAAGATGCAACGGAAAAAATATTACAGACCAATATCCTTAATAAACATAGACACAAATACCTTTAAGCAAATACCAGTAAATAAAATCTAATATGTTAAAGAATATCATTCTATTATTCTAGTAATGCAAGGTAGGTTTAACATTAGGAATTGATCAATGTAATCAATGGCATTAATAGAATGAAGGAAAAGAGTCATATGATTATTTTAATGGATGTCGAACAATATTTGATAAAAGTCAATATTTATTCATGCTAAAGTGTTTCAGAAAACTAAGAATTAAGGGGAAATTACCTTAGCATAACAAAGGCTGTCTATGTAAACCCATAGTTAACCTTATAATGGTAAAATATTGAACACTTTTATTGTAAGATTAGGAACAATGACGAACACTCTTAGTCTTCATAGTCTTCACCTATGCAATAAAGAAAGAAAAAGAAATAAAGGGTGTAAAGATGAGAAAGGAAGTTGTAACATTGTGTTTGTAGACTTACTGCTTTTTCATATGGAAAATCCTAAGGAATCCACAAAAGAAACTGCCAGGATTAATAGAACATAGAACATAGATATGAGGTCAATATAGTGTATTCTCATTATTCACTGTAGCTATATTCTATTAAGTAGTTGCGAACAATGAATTAGTGAATGCTGGACATTTTCCTAAAGAAACTAGAGGGTTAGATTCCTGTGAGACTCTTAACACATTTTTATCAATCAATCAATATGTAACCTTGTTTACATATGTTTTTTTTACAGACATCTCTTAAAATATATGTTATTGATTTATTAACATTGAACACATGGCCAACAGATTATAACTCGTGCCTGAACAAAGCTTGTCTAATACATGTATTTTCCCTATAAGGCACATCACAACTTTCTTGTGCTTAGGAACATGAGAAAGCAGTTCAGCCTATCCTGCGCGGGGGTTGGGTGGGGGTGGTGGTGGCACTTTTTAAACAAGTCATCCTCAAAAAACATAATAATGCAACGAAGGTGACACTTAATATACCACGAAAAGGGCACTCCGTTTACATTATGACAACTGAAAAAAGAATGTTGTCTTCCTTGACCTCAGCTGGAAACATGCTCATTTTGAGTGGCTCAAATTTTTCATCATTCTGATCATGTCTGTGAATGAACATGAAAGCACTTTGAGTATTGATTTTGGGTGGGATTACAAATAAATTTTGTAATTCATCAAGGAGATGAATTTGCAAATACAGAAATCTGCAAATAATAAGGATCAACTGTAAATAAATTATATTACTATATATTAGCAAAAAATCAGAAATGAAAATTTAAAATATCTTTAAGATATAAAAAATGAAATGCTTAGAAAGAAATTTCAGAATAAAATTTAAACTGAAACCCACAAAATTTTGCTGAAAAATGATCTAAATAAATGAAGAGATATCTCATATTTATGAATTGGAAGATTCAATATTATTAAGATGTCCACCTCCCCCAATTCATTTATTGATTCAATACAATCTCAATAATAATCCCTAAAGTCATTTTCTTTATAGAAATTGGCAAGTTGATTCTAAAATTTATATGGCGATGCAAAGGGCTAGAGTAGCCAAAAGAATTTTGGAAAGGCCAAAGTTTAAGGAGCTTTGTTACCTTATTTCAAGACTTTACAGAGCTATGGTAATCATGACAGTGTGGTGTTTATGTAAAAAAAGAAAAATGAAAAAGAATATAAGTTTAGAAAGAGACTCACATATATGTAGGTCAACTGATTCTCAAAAACAAATTGCCAAGACAATTCAATGGAAGAAAGTCATTCTTTGCCCCATATTGTGCTGGAACAACTGGGTTCTTGTACGGAAAAGAAAATGAAATTTGACCACTCCTTTACAGCATTCACAAGAGTTAATTCAAGAAGGGTCATATTTCTAAATGTAGTAGCTAAAACTATAAGGCTTCTAGAAAAAAGCAGAGAAGAATATCTTTGCAAATTTGGGGCAGGCAAACTATTTCGAAAGAACATTAAAAAGCACTTGCCAGGGCAGCCCAGGTGGCTCAGCGGTTTAGTGCCGCCTTCAGCCCAGCACCTGATCCTGGAGACCCGGGATCGAGTTTTGCATCGAGCTCCTTGCATGGAGCCTGCTTCTCTCTCTTCTGTGTGTGTGTGTGTGTGTGTGTGTGTGTGTGTGTGTGTCTCATGCATAAATAAATAAAATCTTAAAAAAAAAGCACTTGCCATAAAAAAAAGTTGATAGGTCGAACTTTATCATGGTTCAAAACAAAAGTAATATATCTAGAACATATAAATAACTCATATAACTCAATAATAAAAATACAATTCAAATTCTCAAAATGGGTACCAGACTTAAACATTTACTTCATAAAAGAAATATAAATGACTAAAAACACACACAAATGTGAATGTGATCGACATCAGTAAACATAAAATAAAATAAAGATGACCCAGAAACCACACTAGAATAGCTAAAAATAAAAAAAATAAGCTTCACAACAACAAATGTTAGCAAATACAAGGAGTTACTGAAACTCTCTGTGCATTGCTAGAGTGAGTATAAAATTATACCATTCTTTTATAAAAATGTATAGATGTTTCTTATAAAGTTGACCTTAAAAATGTTCGGGTACACTGAACAAAAAAAAATGTGCATAAAAATGTCTTTATTCATAATAGCCCTATAGAATCAATAAACTCATTGTGGTATCTTCATACTATGCAAGAGAAAATAATCAATTACAGATACATAAAACAATATGGGCCATTCTCAAAAATACTATGTTGGGTAAAACCAGCCAAACACAAAAAAGTAAATACTGTATGGTTATATTTATAGAAGTTCTTGAGTAGACAAAATTAATCAATAGTGAAATAAATTAGGAAAAACAGCTGTTTGGGGCGAAGGGCAAGGGCTGACTAGGAGAATTTTTCTGAAATGATGAAAATGTTTTGTATCCTAATTGGGATGTTGATTATAGTTTCAAAATTAATCAAATTATACTCTTAAGTGCATTTCACTGTACATAAATTTCATCTTTTGAAAAGGCCCTTGAGCAATCTCTTCTGTACACAGTGCCACCATCAAGGACACACATCCTTCGCATAATATATCAGATGGCAAATGTGAAAATCTAATTGTCATGTGTATGTGGAACAACTGGAACTTGTATTCTCTTCTGTGGGAATGTCAACTGATACAAATCACTTCAGAGAGCAGTTTAACAATATTTAATACAATTGAATGTGTGCATATGACCCAGAAATTCCACTGGTAATTATGTACCACCCCAAACTCACATGTATATTCAAATCATATATATTCAAGTACATTCAAGGCAGCATGTAATAATTATAAGCTAGAAATCACTCAATACTCACCAATAGGAAAATGGATATGTAAATCCCTTATTGGCCAAACAACTGAATATATCAAACAGTAATTAAAAAAAAAAAGTAGGCTTATGTCTATCAGTTATGTTTCTGAGGAGCTCTACCCAGAAACAGAAAACTGAGTAGGGGAAGAAAGAAGGCACAGAAAAATACACACTGCATGATACCATTTCTATAAAATTTAAAAATATTTAAAAATCCACTCAACTCCCAATGCCTAAGTGCATAAATACAAATGGTGTGAAAGTATGAACGAATAATGAGCTTCAAGAACAGAATAGTGGTTACCTCTAGGAAAGGAATGAGGTACACAGGGGCTCCATCTTTATGTCCAATGTTTTATTTTTTAAATCTGAAGCAAACATGGAAAAATATTAATATCTGTTGTGCCTGGTGGTGGATACAGGGTATTTACTTGAGATACTACTACCCTACACGCACCTCTGCATGTTGAAATATGTCAAGATAAACAAAGAGAAGCCAACTCTCCAATTCAAGCTTAGAGAGACTGGTAGAGGGATGGGTAAATAGTTTCATTGTCCCCTGAAGAGAAACTGTAAACTATCCCATTGCCCAAGAAATATAGGAGCTTTGCAGCTTTGAGTATACTTTAGCTCAGTCATATATCCTTACCCTCTTTCCACAAAGGATTCAAGGTAGCTTGCAACAAAAGACACATACAATGAGCCGGAAAACACATAAACATAAGTAGAAAATCAGGATCAAAGATAACAAATATTCCATCGATACTGGTTAACCACAGTTGCTGTGATCAAGTTTCAAGCTTGGCTCTGGGCTTCTTGGCAATAGCACCCATTTCATCTCCAGCTGACCCAGAAAAGCAGTTTACAAAAACTAACCTTTGTTCTTCAAGGTTTAAACTTCATTTTTTTCCTGAGCAGTCTCTCTGTGCTCTATTTTGCATTTTGCCTTGCTGACTAGCCTGTTCTTTCATTTGTTCTTTTGTCCTTCTTTCCTGCCTCCCACCCTCTCTCTTTTTCTTCCTTTCTTTTCACTCTTTCATTTATTTTACTCAGATGCCAGATCTTTTAAGACTAACAGCGGCTGGGGTGCCTGGGTGGCTCAGTTGGTTAAGCTCAGGTCATGGTCCCAGGATCCTGGGATGGAGCCCCAACCTGGGCTCCCTGCTCAGAGGGGAGCTTGCTTCTCCCTCTCCCTCTGCCCCTCCCTCTGCTTGTGCTCTCAAATAAACAAATAAAATTAAAAAAAAAAAAAAAGACTAGCAGCTACTATGAATACAGGTCCTATCTATTATTTATTGGTTGAAATACCCTTAGGTGAGATTTTCACCTCTCTGGCTTTAGTTTTCAAATGTTCAAATGGGGGTAACTCCCATTGGGAAATCAAATGAGACAAAGCATGTAAAGAGCTTATAATAATACAAGACAGTAATCAATCTTAGTTGTTGTTATTATTATTAATCAGTGGAGGAGAACGTGAATCCCAGTAGATTCCCTGCCCTGGTCAGGAATAGATCGGGAGCAGGGTAAGGCTTTGCTGTCGCATGTTCCAGGCCTTCAGTGGAGTGAAGCTTAGGAAGGGGGAGGCTGATACCAGCACGTCCTCAGACAGTAGCACAGCTAGGGAGCCTCAGATCCAATGGCAACCTTAGCAACCATCCTCAGAGCTAGTGGCATATTTAACCATTTAACTGCTGAAGCAGAACGTGGGGGACAGTGTCTCCCCAAATGGGGGATACTAGACATTTCTGATTTTGAAGCAACCATAATATTCTGTTTCTGCTTGAGATTCCTTTTGGAAAAAAAAGCAATCCCTCAGCACATGCCGACCTAGAGAGTCTCAGACTGTGGGGTGTGCATCTCTTCTTTCCTACAGACCCTGGAAAACCTCAAGTAGAGAGGACACCTTGTTCCAGGAAATCACCACTAACAGCATAGGATCCTCAATGGATTCCAGACCCAGTAGACTCAGGTCCCCTTGTCCTTTCATCTGGGGATTATCTATACCTAGGAACTCAAGCAAGCAAAATGGGTTGGGGGGAAAGTTGAGCTTCAGGGGATAGGAATTATATGGGAGGACATAACCGTTGGGAGTTTGGGACCGGGCAAAATGATTGAAGAAGCAGAAATCAATCGACTATAGTGTGGGCAGGCAAGAGAGAGCTCAGGTACAAAGGGATGAGAAACCAAATGACTAGAACTGGGGCATAAAAAGATTTGGTTTCAGGAATAAAACAGAAACCCTATTACTAGGTCTGGGTAGAGCCATCAGTGCCTGTAGGCTTGCTGCCAAGTCATTGAGTGCTGACCCAAGGTTCCTCGAATTCCCAGAATAAGTGGGGAGAGCCAAGAATGCCGTGAATATGCGGGTCAGAGGTCTTTAGCATCAGGGATGGGAGGGCTAGGGGAGAAGAGGCAGCATTCGGGAAGCTGGAGACAAGACTTACTAAACAGCCAGACCATTCACCTGCAGAGCCCCGAGTGGGCAAGTTCTCCACATCATGCCCAAGGCATCACAAGTTTTGTCCTTTTACTTGAAGCCCACGAATAAGACATCTTTGTCTCTCCTCTCAATGGGATCTCACTTCCATATCAAACAAGATAGAAACCCTGAGAAAAATCACCCTTTACCAGCCAGATGAGATGGCTCATCTGTTTTAATTTTGAAAGGCTGAAGGACCATCAAGAAACCGTAATAGTTCAGCCTGTCCAGGCGCACCAATTCTGTGGTTCAACGTGTTTCTAGAAGAATAGCTTCATTCACTGGTGTTCGCTGTGTGCCAGGCATGATGAATGCTTTCAATGCATGCTCTCATTGCTTCTCACAACACCACAGAAGGTAGGTGTGGCAGGTGGCAGGTGTGGTTCACATGGGTCACAAGCTAGTAAACTGGTAGCTTAAGCACCAAGATACATACAAACCCAGGACAGTATGATTTAAAAGGTCGCGTTCTGAAACACTGTTAACCATCTAAGCTTGAGCACTAAGCTCATTAGAACCGCACAGGAAGCTTACCTTCCAAGCATTTCTGTATGACTTTGTTGTCCTGAAACTGCCACTCTCACTGTCGCACCTCCTGGGGGTCCTGCTGCCCTAAGAGCTGCCAGGTAAAATCTGAGCAAACTGGAGGATTCCTATTTATTGACCTGTCACCAGCATGAACGAAGACAAACCCCCGCTTACGTCATATTTACCTGTTTGATCTTCGAACAGAATTGAAAAACTTAGAACCTTTCACCCACAAATCCCTAGTAGTTCTGAGGTACAGGTACACCTGAAAAAAGAACCTTTTCAGAGAAGATTTGCTGATTTATAACTGCATTTCACACTCACTTGGGGGTCCCTTCAGACAAAGCATTTTCTTCCTGCTTCCACTGAACTCATTTCCATATTTTCTGCCCACACTGACCCCGCGAACCCTGTGGATGCATCCCTGGAAGAATGAAACCTCTTCCTATGTATGTGAAAGAAGGGCTCCCACTCAGCTAAAGAGGAACATATAAGAAATATGACACTTCTGAGTGGATGAAGGAGGCAAACACTTTTTTTTTTTTTACTAATTTATTAATAAGTTTATTCCTCACTCATAAAAAAGAATGTATTTTTGGCTTTGAAATCATGACATGAAATAAAAAGCAAATAACTGGAAATTATCAGGTGCAAGTAGGTAGAAGCAACTCATGCTAAAACATGAGCAAGCACTACGTGCTTTGGGCTACAGCAGGGGCGCCAGACGAAGCAAGAGCCGGAGACGCGGTGCAAGGCCCAGCTAGTTCTCAAGATCGCTTAGTCACCAAGGGTTGTTTGGTCAGCTTCCAGAGGAAGTCAATCCTCCCTTCTCTCTCTCTCTCTCTCTTTCCTTCCTTCCTTCCTACCCTTTAACTACAGGAATAGTGGGCAGTGGTGCTTTGATGCTAGGCTTTCTAGTTTGTAGGATAGTGTTGTTTCAACATGTTTAACCTACTTGTTTTTAACCTTCAAAAACACAAAACCACTAAAATCAACTGTAACTAAAAGCCATTTCTATTTTTGGTCAGTTATCTGCTGTAGGCAAAGCTTCATGTAGGAACTTTTATTGCGGATTTCTATGACTGCGTCCCTAACAAGCTCAATGAACATCTGCGGCCAAAGCTTCTGCAGAGCCTCATTTTTCATATTGATTTCCGTGGCTTCCTTCACAAGGTCCTCCATATACATCTTGCAGAATTTCTTTTTTTCCTTTATTTCCTGTTAAAAAAAAAGAGAGAAAATTTTGCATCAAATCATAATTAATCAAACAGTCAAAAGAATAATTAGCTGAACCAGAGTAACAGGAAATAATGTGTTCTGAGCCTCACCCTTCAGAGCAGGAGTACTTTCTAGAAACTCTTAACACAGAGCTCCGTTTGAGTAAAGACAGCAACAAGGAGCTCTCTACTTCTCAGTCCACTCCTACCTGTGTTAGCTCTGCTAGAAGGTATGTTTCTTTACTGGAATCACCTGGATCGTAACTACCATTTCTCTGTTGGTAGACTTTCTCCCTTCTCAGTTAAGGGAGTTTACCTCACACAAGAAGATGAATGCACAGATTCATGGCTTCTAGTGGTAAGTCTATCAGGGCACGGATACTGACAATCTTAATTGGTATAGGGCCAGTTAATATCCATATGCATACCTGAAACACCATACTCTGAATTCGGTCTATATGTTAGGAAATTGTGTAGTGGCACTGCACTTGATTCAGTAGCCTAGACCGTTTGGACAAGGTTGGGGAAAAATGTACAAGGAGTAAGAGGAAATATACATAAGTCTGAGACCCAGAACTTGGCCTTGAGAGAAACGGTGCTCCTGCTCAACCTATGGGTCTGGAAGTCTGCAAATGAAAAATCTGGGTCTGAAACACAACAGGGGAATTTGGGGCCTAAAGCTATTCAGGCAGGCATTGGGCCTCAATTTCACCCTAGCAGCTGAAATGAAGCCATATGTTCAACATAAGAATTCAACATTTATTTTGGCTATTCATACTTGTGAGGTGTATTAAGGCATGATGATGGAAAGTGCCATAATATATACGGAAAAATTAATGGAATAGATCAGACAATCGGAATTAGAGGAAAGCAATTCACATCAATGAAGGAGGAAATAAATAATAAATGTCAATGAGACAATACGTTTAATTTGGAAAAAAAAAATATTGAAACCTCCAACTCAAAATACCAAAATAATTTCAAGATGTATTGAAGAGTTAAAGTATCAACAGATATTGTCATAAAATTATACTTACAAAGACTTGTAATAACAAGGGAAATACATTATAATGTTAAATGGAAAAAAATACAAAATAAAATTTTGATAGATTGGGTTACACACATGTATATAAATTTTACCCCAAAAGAAGAAACTATATCAAATACTGAACTCTGATTAATCATATGCATGCTGAATTACTTAGGCATGCTAATGTCTGCAATTACTTTGAAGTGAATTAAAAAATATAAGGTGGATTGATGATGAAGAGAGGACAGGTCAATGTATAGCTATGTAACAAAGCAAGGACACTATAGTACAGTATTAATAGCAGAATCTAGGTTTGAGTGTATGGGTATTTACTGTAAAATTCTTTTAACTTTGCTGTATGTTTGAAATTTTCATAAAAAAGTTAGGAAAGGTATAAAAATTATTGAAAGAAATTATATTGAAGTATCATTAAGATTGCCTTTGGGTTGTGAGGCCATGAGTGTTTTTTCTTCCCTTTTTTTATTTCTCTTCCCTTTCCACATTTTTACAATTTTTAAAGCAACTAAACATGTTTTAGATTCTTGACTAATTAACATAACTTAATGATGAGCCCCAATTGTCGCTAACTTTCCCTAACAAAGGCGTATTTTTTGGAAATTTTTTTATGACATATAAGATTTCTCTAAATAATCACTCACCATTCAGGGGTCAACATGCCGACCTGATTTAGATCATGTGCTAAAAACAACTGGTCATGAGTTGACCTCGTATAAAAATATGTACAGATTGTGATGAGCGATAAATAACAAATGGTTCCAGCTGGCTACTTCTCCGATGAACCTAACTTTCTTTAACTCTGAAATATGGCCTGGGACTTAGTCACCTGCACTAAGTTAGCTTGTTGATGAGAACAGCATTGAGCTGTTCCCTTTTAACACTCAGTAAATCTGGGTTACGCAGGGGCTACCAGGGAGAAAGACAAGTGTGAATCACCAGAGATTGATCAATAGCTGAAACAAGCAATATTTTACAATGTGCAATACATTTACACAAATAGAAGGCATACAGCATATTTAATGAACGACTCTTTTACACATTGCTGAGTTTCTTAAAACACAATTTGAGGTATGTATGTATGTATGTATGTATGTATTTATTTATGGGGGAAAGGGCAGAGGGAGAGAGATCTTAAGCAGGCTCCATGCCCAGCCAAGCCCAATGAGGGGCTTCATCCCACAACCCCGAGATCGTGACCTGAGCTGATATCAACAGTCGGTCGCTTACCCAACTGAGCCACCCAGGCACCCCCAAATTTTGAGCTTTTTAAAAAAGAAAGTCCTAGCAGTAATACTAAAAAATTTTTACAGTAAGTTTAGTAATAACACAAATGTGAAGAATTTTTAAATGATGTATTTTGTTAAATAATTTATACATGATACAAATTAAACTTTTTATAATTGGCATAGTGAAATTTTTGGTGCTTTAAAATTTCTTGCTATAGGCTCCTTCTATCACTTCTTTATAAACATGTTGCTACAGAATTGCATCTGCCATAATAACCCTTAATTCAGTAACTGTGTTTGAAAGCAGTTTTACTTCATCATTTCCTCTCTCCTCCAAGCCAATTACTCCCATCTCCATGAAGTATACTCTAAACTCATCAGGTATCTGCCAGGACGACTCACTCTGCCTGTCCAGAACGATCCTGTTAAAAGCACATTAGAGATACCTCTCTTGCCCTGACCCGTCAAGGAGTTATTGCTCTTTGAATAATGCTTTTTCCATTCTCAAATGCTTTCATATACTTATTTTTTTTCCTATCCCATGGTATCCCAGTGGGGTTCATAAAGCAAGTATTGTACAAGTTCAATCCTGATGAGATGAACTCTGCATAGAATTATTTATTTCATTAAACTAAAACTACTTTGTTGTCATGAAGATGGTTTGGAAAAAAAGCAGGCCAGAGATGAGATTTGTTGTGGAGCAAGTTTAGCTATAATGGTACTCGTACTGGGATAGAATTCACATCTCCATCTCGTAAATGGGAAACTAAGGTCAACACAAGTTGACTCACTGAGGATTACACATCATCTACTAAATCCTTACCCAGGGAAAACTCTAGTCTTTGAAGGACCTACAGACTAGCTGGAGAGACTAGTGTATGTATGTGTATGGACTACACATACGAAATATTAAGTAAAAAATATTAAACAGTAACTAAGTGCTGAATGAGATGGTTAGACAGCAAATCTAATCAGTGTTCAGAGAAGAGAGTGCCTTTTGTGGTGAGGAAGACTTCAGAAAACGGCATGATATACCGTGAGAGTCCACAGTCAGTAATCAGCAGGTCTGAGTTCTAGAGGCAGCCCCGTCCGTAACTCACCATGCGATCCAGAGTAGTTCATCTGAGTCTCAGTCTTCCTCATCTGTCTAAGAACGGGACTGGAATCACTAGTCCCTGTCAGCTCTCAACTCTACATCCATCTTAGGTCTTTATAAAAATGAGTCAGGAGCATGGATGGGGCAGCTATCAAGCAACAGAATTATACATGTCGTATGTATAATTATACACATCATATTTTTAATGGGAAGGTCTGCTTAGCCTGATTTGTGAGGAACTCACTATAATTAAATTCCCTCAACAACTCAGGATACACCGGAGAGAGAGAGAGACTGACTAAGCACTCTATGCTGCCATGATCTAAATATTTTTCAATAGGTGAGGAGCAGGGTCTACATGTAGGAATGCTAGACTGTAAGTCAAGGGTGTGATTAAGGGACCAGGGCAAGGTCTTTCAGGTAGTAAGTGGTAGAATCAGTGGCTCACATCCCCGTCTCCTACCGGCCAAGTATTCTTTCCAAAATGATGTGGCTTCAGATTCCTTCTCCCTTTGACATTTCTCAAAATGGCAGTCAACATTCCCTGTCCTTACTTTCTGATTGCTTATTTTCTGCTCAAACCACTTCAACGGAGACTCTGCATCCACTCCACGGAAACTACTCCTTTGTTAAAAAAACAAAACAATGATCTTGTCAAATTTATGACATTTTTTTCTTCTAGTTTTGTACCCTTCAGGTGTTAGAAAATCAGTCTATTTAATCAAGGTCATAAAGATTTTCACCTACATTTTCAATGAAAACTTTAAAGTTTTGCTTTTCATACTTGGGTTTCCATTTGACCTGAAGTTCATTTTTGTTGCATGGTGTGAAGTAAGGGTTCAACATGCATTTCTCATTTGCATTTCTCATTTGATATGCAATTTCCTCAGGACCATTTATTAAATTGTCTTTACTATCTACAATACCTATCTATATCCCCATATATGTGGGATATATGTATTTCATATACATGGGATAGCTCTGGCTCTCTATTTTGTTCCCAGGCCTATTTATTTATTCCTTTGCTGCCTCAATTACTATAGTTTTACAATAATCCTTGATATCTGGTGAGGCGAGTTTTCCCCACTTTTACTCTTATGTATTTTAAGTTCTTTGCTCTATCAGATACCTTTTGGATCAACTGGTGACATTCTACAATATCCCTGTCCAAATTTTGATTAGGATTGCATTATATTTATGGATGGATTTAGGAAGAATCTTTCCCATGTAGAAAATTTCTGTCCTTGAACAGAAATTTAGTTTAGTTATCCTTCCATGTTTTTCAATAAAATTTCATAATATTCTCCATGGAGGGCTTATACATATTTTATTCCTCATTCCTACTGTATTTATTGTTATGGTATATGGTATATTACTTTAAGTTTATTTTTTAAATAGGTAACATAGCCTGTATTTGGTTGTTGGCCCCTTTTCTTACTGATTTCTAAAAGTTCTTTATCATTTAGGAAGATTAGTTGCAAATAATTTTTTTTCATTTCTTTTTTGTCTTTGCTTATTCTCCCCACTTAAAGGTTTTTTTCATGCCAATGCCACACATAAATTTTCTAGAGTTTCTTGAAGAACTTTTATATTTTTATTATAAACTTTAAAATCTCTGACCCATTTAGAATTTATGCTGATATATATTTGAATCTAGCTTGTTTCCCTTAATTCCCTAATTATTCCTAAGTCATTTATTAGATAGTCCACATGACTTGAGATTATTCTTATAATAAATTTTCTTTTGTATTTGAATTTATACTTGAATTTTCTATTCTGTCCCATTAGATTATCTTTTTATGACCATGCTATTTTAACTGATATGACTTTATTGTTTTTTTTTTTAATTTATTTATTCATGAGAGACACACAGAGAGAGAGAGGCCGAGACACAGGCAGAGGGAGAAGCAGGCTCCATGCAGGGAGCCTGACGTAGGACTCGATCCCAGGTCTTCAGGCTCACGCCCTGGGCTGAAGGCAGTGCTAAACCGCTAAGCCACCCGGGCTGCCCTGATATGACTTTATAACTTAACACCTAGTAGTATTCTCAATATTCTCAATATTAGTATTCTAATATTCTTTTTCAGAGTTTTTATGCTTTTCCCACATGTACCATAGGATCAACTTGTCTTTAAAAACCTCAATGAAAATTTTTGGCATTTTTATTGAGATCATATTAAATTTTAAAATTAACTTAAGGAAAACTGACATTTTGCTTTAGATCCTTCTTATCCAAAACATGGTAAGGTTTTTCCATTTGTATAAATCTTTGTTGTGCTTCATTAATGTTTTAAATTCTTCACAGAAATCATGCATATTTATTAGTTAATTACTAGATATTTTAGCTTTTTGTGTTGCTGCTGTCATCTGGGTCTTTTCTTCCTAGTTGTTATTTACTTACATCGAAGCTGTTGATTTCTCTTCATTAGTGAATTTTCTTACAGCTTTTTATAGTTTCTCAACTATCTTGGGATTTCCAGAGATTCAATACTATTGTATGCAAATAGTAAGTTCACTTCCTTTCTTTCAAGTTACCACTAATTTCTTTCTCTTGCCTCTTCGCATGGTCTGTATCGATGAATAATATGGCGAGATGGGACATCCTTGTCTTGAAGCTGACTTCAGTGATGCATTAGGGTTCTACTGTCGTGCAGCACATTACCTCAAACTCAGTGGCTTAAAACAACAGCTATCTGTCATCTCACAGTTTCCATGCATCAGAAATCCAGGCACAGCCGAGCCCGGTGCTCTGCTCAGGACAGTCACAAAGCTGTAGTCTAGATGTTAGTCAGACTGTGTTCCTTTCTAAAGCTTGGGTCATCTTACAAACCCAGGTGCTATTGGTTGGCAGGACTCAGTTCCTTACAGTTGTAGAACTGAAGCCCCATTTTTCTTGCTGCTATCAGCTCCTAGGAGCTTCTTGCAGTTCTTGGCTATGTGACCCTCTCGCATGGTGGCCAGCAGTAGCTGGAATCCTCTTTTAAAGGACCTGCCTGATTAGGTCAAGCTTACGCAGGATAATCTCCCTTTCCATTAATTCAAAGTCAACTGATCAGAGACCTTAATTATATCAGCAAAATCCCTTTACCCTTGCCATATTCCATTGGTGAAAAGCAAGTCACACCTTTTACCTGCATTTACGAGGGGGATGATACAAGAGTGTGGATACCAGGGTGTGGGAATCATGGAGAGTATCTTACTCAAAATTCTACCTACCATTAATTAATGCTAATGTTTCTGGAGTTTCCTCATGAAGCATGATCCAATTTCTATTTATCCTATTTGCTGATTTAAAAAAATTTAGGATGGATGTTGAATTGTGTGAAATGGCTTTTCAATGTCTACAGAAATAACCACAGCTTCTCACCTTAGATCAATCTACTGATAGGAATCTTCCTTGTATTCCTAGAAGAAACTACACTTGGCTGTAATGTTTTTTTATTCATTTAATGTTCTGCTATAGTTTTGATACTTCCCCTCTTTTTTAAAAGGATTTTTGCATCACCAATATTGTTAGGTTTTGGGTCTGGCTTTTCTTTTTCTGTGCCAATCCTCGCAGGTTTTAGATTCAATGTTATACTGTCTGCCTTAAAAGAAAAACAGAGAAGTTTTCCTTCTTTTTCAATACTCTTGAACAATTTAAAAATCACTAGAATTGTCTGTCTTTAAAGAGTTGGTTGATTTCTCTATGAAATTGTTCTTGTCTTGCATGCAGTTCTTTGATATTTTTCTAAATGTCATTTATTGAAATTAGTATTAATTTTTGGCTCACGGAACCGAGTGCCTTCTAGAAGACAAGGACTTGTAATCTTGTCAGTTTGGCTTTCATTTTCCTGTTTTGACCACATCAGGAAGCTCCCACGGGCCAAAGATTATATTCAATTCTCTCACATAGCCATCTTACTATCCTTCTAGTCTCTTATCATACACTATCTCAATCTCTGTGCTTCTGAAGACTGAACTGCTCAAACTTCCTGGTTCTGTGATTGTCTATTTTATGCTTCTATGCCTTTTATTCATACTTTGCTATTTCTCAGAATTGTCCTTTTCCCTTTGCATATAGCTACATTTTATCATTTAAGACTGGAATCAGGAAGCTTCTTCTCTAGAAAGCCTCGCTTGATCTAGGTAAGATATCTTTCCTCTACTCTCTTGATATACTGATTTATACCCATCCCTGTATATGTCTATCTCCTCCATTAGGATGTGAAATCTGTGAGGATAAGGACAGTGACTTCTTATAGCTCCAATAGTGTGTGTGAGAGGTGCTTAACCATCATTTTTGAATGAGTGAAAGCATGAATGTGGTGGGCAGGGTGGGATTGGGGACTTCAAGGTATTAACTTTAAGTATTTAAAGAGTTTTCATGAGAAAGGGACTAATTGTCTTTTCTACAAAATATGGTTCTAGGATCATGAATTCAAAGTTATTAGGAGGCAGATTTCAGCCTCACATGGATAAGAATTTCTTCAGCAATGGAGCTGTTCACATAAAAAGCAAAACCTCATGAAGCAGTCATCCTTTTTGGTCTAGAGGAATTTAAAGCAGAATCTGAACACCTTTTAGAATGCTATAAAAATATCAATGGCACTTGAGTTTTCAAGCATTTATTTTTAAGCTGTAATCCTTAGAGCCCTATGGGTTCCGAAGAGATGCTTCAGGATTGAGGGTAAAATGAGGGGAAAGGAAAAGAGTAGATGATCCAATCAAATGAAGCTCTGAAGCCCCCCTTTTCCCTGGACAACAACAGCTGCTCTGCTGTTTTGACACACTGGCTTTTAGTTACAATATGGTTTGAATAAAGAGTCCCATGGCTGTTAAAAAACCATCTGAAAACCACTTGCCTGGCCATTTCTCTGCCATATAAATATGTGTGTGTGTGTGTGTGTGTATATATATATATATATATATGTTATAATTATATATTACATATATAAAAGCTGTGTGAGTTCTATAAATATAACTTATGGTGCCCTGCACATTAAAGATGCTCAATCAGTGCTTCCTGCTCTGTCTTGCTTTTGCCCTCAGTCCCCTCAAAATCTCTTGCAGAAACTTCACATTCTATTGTTACTTTGAGGATTTGTTTCTTCAGCTTTCTTATGAGTTCCAACAAGGCAGGCCCTGCATACTTTTCTTCTTTGTAGCTCCTATGAGGCTTCCTTGCAGCACCCTAACATTATATTCCTCAAACAAACCTCTGAACACAAGTAAGGATTAGTTCCAGCTTTTCTAGTGGAGACAGAAAAGGTTAAAATTATATCCTGCAATTAAGGATGCAGAAGTCAATGGGGTAGGAGAATGAAAAGCAGTGAATGAGAACACCAAGGATGCAACCTGACATGGGCCAGTGAAGTACTCACGGCAAGCCCGTATCTCTTGCCTTAATTCAGACAGATCAGAACCCTTGGTCCACTTTGGTCTAGATTTTTGGTAGAGATTTCTTTGGAATGCTCTTTTTTCCTACTGAAATAAAGATACTGGAACTATGGGCTCTACTTCTTCCTAACACCATTGTGCCTACTGTCTCCAGCTGTACACAATGTAAGGCTGGCTAACTTTCCAGGACACAGACATGCTATCTCTGCCACTGATTAAAGGGGGGGAAGGTACAGCCGCCAAGACTGTACATTTGGTGGGAGATATCCAGGCACCAGATCCCAAAGACTGATGGTGGTTTTACCTCCAGCCTTTCGTTATAAAAGTCTCTTGTTGTATAATTTAGCGTAGCACGGTTTGTGTTTTCTCCTACAAGTCTTTTGCTGTCGCTGTTTTCTTCATTGACAAGCCCAGGTTTTTTCCCTTTGGTTTCTAGCAGATACCGGAATTGCTTCTTTCTGTAGAAAGACAGGAGATACAGAGAGTTACCAAAGGATTTATTAAAATGTGTCTATTTTTTGTTGACTTTTGAGGGAAGCATATGCTTTTTGGAATGTCTGTTTTATGAGGTTGAGTTATTTATTTGAACTCAGTTCAATATCCCAATCTTTCTACTAATTAAGCTTGTCAACCCAAATTCTTTTGTTTCATAACTACCAATCATCAACATAAACATGTCTCAACCATTTCTAAAGGGAACAAACTCTACCCCAAAGAAATCAATACAAAATTTAAATAATCACAGAACACAAAACAACCCAATTAAAGGTGAAGTAGGCCAAATTTTCTAAGTCATTATCTTTTGTAAAACATATATTACCTCTTATAAATCACACAAATAGTATGTAATTTCATTATGCAGCTCAGTAGTATTACTCATAGCTAGAAAATGGAATGGTATACTGGTTTAACTTTTAGGCAAAACCCAAATAAACAAAACCCCAAACCTCCAAGTGTTAGCATAATGGGGCAAAATCCTACTAGGAGGTAAATAATGAAACTGGAAACTTCATTTGATTATGAAAAACATAAATAGTGCTCAGAGCATCACTGGCACACCCATTAGCCTAGACAGAGAATTGCAACTCATCTCTCATGCAGGTTGATTTCTGTCCACCAGACATAGGGTGTCTCTAAGTGAAGGGGTATTACTACTTTACTGTAAACTGAACTACAGATTGGGAAGAGAAGAGGAATAGATCTTTTAAAACTTTTTTTCCCTTTTCCAATTTAAAAGCGTAAGAGCAATTTTAGAAATTTTAAGGAGCACACATTTTGAAAAGTATAAAGAAACAGATAAAAATCATTCATAAATCTATAGCTCATAAATCTCTATAAATCTATAACACTGTTCACTTTCAATATATTTTTTTGCAGGCTCTTCCTATGAATTTTTGTAAAAAGTTAAGATCATACTAAACATTCAGTGTTGTATACCTGTTTCCATTCAATGCTATAAACATTTTCTATGTCATTAGAATGAAATGAATGAATAAAATTCAATTGTAATATTAATAAATTTACCTAATGAGGCCCTTGTTTTGGATATTTAGGTAGTATAATTTTCTCATTTTTATAAAGAAGAAGGTGAGTAACATATAGATCTTAATCTGCATTTTCTTGACTTTTTAATTACCAAAGCTATGCATTTATAAATTTTATATCACTTACATTAGTCTTTTCAAATAATCAATTTTTCACTAATTTTTTTTTTAAGATTTATTTATTTGAGAGAGACAAAGAGAATGAGCAGGGGGGAGGGGTAGGACGTGGGGGAGGAGAATCTTTCAGCAGACTCCCTGCTGAGTGGAGCCCGATGTGGGGAGACATTTTTAAAAAATCAAATAGTTAAAAATTACACAAGGACATCTTTGAAATGTCTGCCCCATTTCTTATAAACTGCAATACACTATAAAACTGCTCTATAACTTGCATTTTTATTTTCTAAGACATCTTACAGACTGTTTCACATCAGAACCTCTATTTTTTGAGTTGCAAGTCATTGGTACTTTATTAGTGGAAATCTAGTGAGTTTTCATATTTTTGCTATTATAAACACTGGCTGCAGTGAAAATCCTTGTGCTCATGTAAAACACTATCTGAAAAAAATTCCGTTAAGTGAAATTACTCAGCCAAAGGGAACATAAATGTAACATTTGTTAGGTATTGCTAAGAATTGCCTCAACTTACGCCACCAGCTGTAAAAGAATTCTGTTTCAACATGCTGTATACCATCAAACTTGTAGTCTTTCCCCAACAAAGTTGTCTTATTGTTTTAAAATTTTCATGTCTATGACTTTGAGGTTAAACATCTTTTTTAAGTTTAAAGGCATTGTATTTTGTTTTCTGGGAAACCAAGCTGCTTCTCCTGTTTCTTTGTTGTTTCCATGAACTGGGTAAATTTTTGGCTCATTATTTTCTAATTTTATGATATGATTAGAAAAAAGTGATCTGTTTGTTTTTTGGAAAACATGGAGACTTTCTTTGAATTTAATATATGTCCAATTTTCGCAAATATTTCACAGGTATTTGAACAGAATTTGTTTCTGAATTGGGAATAAGAGTCTGGAAATAAAATCATAAATACAATTATTTGATAAAGTGCATTAACTGTGTTATTCATATGCTTCATATTCTTTTTTATTTTGGTTTATTTGATCTACTGATCCATTAGATAAGTATCTATCATAACATGAATTTGTTAATGTATACTTGTACTTGTTGATAACTTTAGGAGCTTAGTTACATTAAGTTTCATGATTATCATCTTTTTTTGTAGATTATAGCTTTTGGTGTCATCAATTCTAGTATCACTAATATTAATAGTCATAGATTTATTTGTTGCTGTTGTTGGCATTTCCCTGTTACATATTTTCATTCTATTATTTTCAAACTTTATATATTGTTTTCTTCAGGGTTATTTCTCAAATATAACATGTAACTCAATTTTTAATGCTATTGATGACTACTATCTATTAATAGGGGAATTTTATTCATTAATATTATTATAACTAGTGTTTATTTTTTTCTTCCCTTCTAGCTTTTTGTTGATCTTTTTTCCTTTTAGTGGTTTGGAATCTATACATCTAGTCTTTCTTCCTAATGGCAGCCCTTAAAATTTTAATATACATAGTTAAACATGTATTTTTCCACCAACTTCTGGTGCTAATTAGTACCTATTATTACTCCTAAGGGGAAAAAAAACTTAGCAAATTTAACTTTCTTATCCTTAGGACTTTCTGGGATTTTTATTTTCAGGTGACTAAATTATTTTTCCTAATACGTTAATTTTTTGATAACTATAATTTTTTTGATAACTATAATTTTTATTTATTTATTTCCACACCACTAGTTTTTTTTTTAATTCAAGCTTCCTATTTCTTGCATTCACTGTGCATTTTGTAGCATTCTCTCCTTTGGAACTTTTTTTCAAGTAATTCTACAGGTTTTTTCAATGGGATTAGGATTTTCCCAATCAGATACACTTGGGTAAGACCTGAAACCAGAACTGAGCTCAGTGGAGAGTAGAGGTAGCACACAGTTACCCATTTTCTGGGTACAAATTCCATTAGGGAAACATGGTTCTGCAACCAAGTTCTGGGCACAGGAGTGGGGAAATTCCTGATCCTCAATGTAGTTAAAGTGCGGTTCCAAGTGGATCCTGAAGGTTGCAACTGAGACGATAGTCTCCTTATCAGCTAGCGCCCTGAGCAATAGTGGCAGTTTGCTTGGTGGGCTGGCTCTGTTTTACTAGTCTGGGAGTCCTCAGACTGCTTCCCCGCCCCTTCCAATGATTGTATAGACAACTTATTCTTTGTCTATCAGTCATTTTCTGCTAATTCTAGCCAGAATGAATTCTCTTATCTATAGCTGAATCATGACTGACATACCATCCTTGACCTTTCTCCTTCCATCCATGCACAATTTCTCAGTGTGTGTCAGGTATACGTCTTCTCGCTGTCTTAGTTCATGCCTTCAGAATCTCCCTCTTGGACTATCATGATGAGCCTCTTGGTTAGTCACCAGTTCTTCCATCTCTGTCTGCTTAAATAGCAGCCTTTCCAGAATATACATCTAATTGCATGATCATTGTACTTAATTACAAAGCACAAGTATTTATTTTTGCTTTGAATGGACTACAAAACTCTTTAAAAAAAATCAGATCAAAATCTATCTTCATTTCCTGTCACTATTTACAATTATCCCATGCTCCAATTATCCTAAACTTTTTACAATTCCTTGCACCTTTGCAGAACTCTTTCCCCTATACCCTGTACCTGAAAAACTCCTACTCATTCCTAAAGAGCTTGATAAAACGTTACCTCCTCTGTGAAGCTTTCCCTTATGTTCTTCCAAACAGCACTTGGTTTCTCTTATACTCCTATGGCCCTCTCTGAAATCTGAAACATTTACATTCTAACTGCTTACATATATCTTTAAATTATTACCTTATAAGCCACACAAGAGCAAGAATTTTGTCTTATTCATCTTTATACCCCAACACTTTGAAGAGGGCCAATCACAGACAAACAGGATTAATGTTTGTGGGATGCATAAATGGTAATTAAGAGATGTGTGAAATTGATTCCTTTTTCCTAGTACAACATTAATTTTTTTTTTTTAAAGATTTTATTTATTTATTCATGAGAGACACAGAGAGAGAGGCAGAGACACAGGGAGAGGAAGAAGCAGGCTCCATGCAGGGAGCCTGATGTGGGAGTTGATCCCGGGTCTCCAGGATCATGCCCTGGGCTGAAGGAGGCGCTAAACCGCTGAGCCACCAGAGCTGCCCTACAACATTAATTCTATAAAAATGATAAAAATTAAAGATTACCTAGCATCACCCAGAATTGAAATCAGACGGTACTGGGGTAGCTCGGAAGATGCGACGTGTGCTAGGATTCCAAAGAGCCTTTCAGCCATTATCATATCATTCTGCGTCACCTGAAGAGATACAACGGAGAGGGGACAAAATGACACTGTCTCTAGCTTGGCACAATTAGCGCAATTGCAAAGAAATTTGTAGCATGAATATTTTCTTTTAGTTCAGGAAAGTACCTCCTCCTGGGCTGTGAGAGGAGAGTTCTCACTGACATCACTTTCTTCCCTAACTTAATTGGAATGAAGATGTATAAATGTGGCTCATGGTGATAGAGGACAATAGAGTTGATAAATTAGCTCTGTCTGAAAGCAGTGTTCCTTGAGAATTATACTTGAGGCAACTTAAATTCTGAATGAATTTTTTTTCAGAAATCCTATAGTTCTTGGAGTAAAATGATTTAGGGTGAAAATTCTCAAGTATCAATGGAATAGACTCATTTTAATAATATGTCAAAGGTAAAGCAAGGTATTGCTCATACTTTGCTTCTGTAAGAATAATTTTGTCCCTTTCTTAGAGATGGAACATTAGATAAACAAGGATACTCTTGTTCAGTCTAATATTATGTCCACCTTTCTCTCCACAAGGATTAACTTGCCAGGTGTAAGGATTAACTTAACAGGTATTCTCTGTGAGGGCTTATTCTTGTGTTAACCAAGAAAGTACTAAAAACTAAAAGTGGGGGGTGCCTGGGTGGCTCAGTCAGTTACGAGTCTGCCTTCAGCTCAGGTCAAGATCTCAGGGTTCTGGGAGATTAAGAGTGTGCCTTTGGCTCAGGTTAACATCCTGGGGTCCTGGGATTGAGCCCCCTGTCAGGATCCCTGCTCAGTGAGGAGTCTGCTTCTGCCTCTCTCACTGCCCCTCCCCCTTCCCACCCACACTTGTGTGCTCTCTCTCAAATTAAAAAAAATCTCTTAAAAAATTTTAAAAATAAAAGCTGAAAGTGGGACTTGGATTAATATCTGGGCACATTTTCTTTAATATAAAGTAAGGTTGCTTGTATTTTTTTTTAAAGATTTTATTTATTTATCCATGAGAGACACAGAGACAGAGAGAGAGGCAGAGACACAAGCAGAGGGAGAAGCAGGCTCCATGCAGGGAGCCCGACGCGGGACTCAATCCCGGGTCTCCAGGATCATACCCTGGGCCGAAGGCGGTGCTAAACCACTGAGCCACCCAGGCTGCTCCAGTTGCTTGTATTTTAAATACTATCTGTTTGTCTAAATAATTCAATGATTCCCAACCAACGGCCATTTTGGCCCCTAGGGAACATTTGACGTCTGGAGACATTTTTGGTTATCACAACTAGCAGAGAGCTGCCACTAGAATCTAGTGGGTTGAAGCCAGGGATGCTGCCAAACATTCTATATTGCACAGGGCAGCTCCCACAACAAAGGATTACCTGGCCAAAATGTCACAGAGAACTATACCCAGGCTGAGAAACCTGGATATAGTTAAATTTTGGAACTTACCAAAATTCATTAATACTAGCTGTAAGATACTCCACAGTCATTTTTCAAAAAATAAACCCATAATTCACAAGCATCTTATATACATGACTCACTGAAGACTCACACTTTCCCTAAGACCTTCAGAGTTCACAGTTCTCAAATCTTTACTTTAGCTGACAACTAAGATTGTTTGGTCTAACATAGTCACCTAGTGGCCAGTGCAAGCCACTACTCCATCTTTTCTTGATCTCACAATTCAAATTTAATTCTACCTCAAGCAATATTACTCTCTCTCACATACAAAGAAAAGTAGGTACATAGGATAATATTACTATGCATTGCCAAGGTTGAGATAAGCAGCTTTATTTTGGCTGTTAATAAAGAGTCAAATATCCCTGGCACTGACATTTTAGAAACTTTAAATCAGAGTAAGTTATATTGGTTCTTTATAATTCTCTATTTTATGTAATTATATTGTACCATTCCTTCCTATTTCAAGGTTTTACAAAGATTGGTACACCTCTATTAGTGATCCATGTCTGGGTAAATATACTACTTACTACAGAGAGAGAGGCAGAGACACAAGCAGAGGAAGAAGCAGGCTTCAGCTGCTTCAGCCCGACACGGGACTCCTAACCTAACATACTACTTAGGTTAATGGAGTCAACAGTTTGGCCATTAATGAAGGAGACTACTCATCGAGAGCCAAAACAACTATTCTACTTCCAGTCCAGGGTAGCTTTGGAAAACTTTGGGAGTAATTATTAGGTCTGACCAATGACTCACAACCTCTCTGGGAAAGTATTAAGGGAGTATACAAGAGTACACAAGACTGAATCTAATCTCTAATCTCTAGGGAACTAGCTGGAGAAATCAGTAGTCTAAAGGTTCCAGATTTATCCTACATCTTCGACAGACGGCTGATACTGTGGTTATGAGCCTACCATGGTTGATGCAAATTTCACTTCGCTGTTGTACACTGACCCAAAGCTCTCCAGTCTCTTAACGCTCTAAGATTTTTGGAGTGCTAGGCCAGAGGTACTTGTAGTGCATCAGCTGCAGAGAAATACAGTTGCTATTACCACTATACTGGCAAATTTCATTACAGCTCATTTTACAATAAGGAGGTCTTCTGAATTTTAAGAGATAATTGTAATAATACTGGCAGCATATTAGAGATTTTCTTTCTTTGGAGGATGATTCAAATTCAGTGCAGGAATTCCACAGGAGTGGAAGAAGCATAGTTTCTCTTTTCTTCCAAAACAGTATTTAGAGAACATGGTCTTTGGATAGCAAGAAGATTACCCTTGTGACAAACTTAGCAGAATCAATCTGAAAAATAACCCTTCACTAATAATATTCGGGGCCTGAGTTATACAGTGCAGGTAATCCACAGGCAGCTGTTACATATTATTAAAGCAGTCCAGACATTTACATATGCTTGTTTTATTTCCTTTTTTCCTCATTTTTACTTTCTCTTCTTTTACCTTTCTTCCTTATTTCTTATCTTTTTTTTTAAATCATTCTTCTTTCCCTGTGTACATTCTCCTTTTTTCTCACTTTATTCCTCCTTTCCTCTACCATGACCCTTGTCAGCTGACCTTTGGGTATTACTTCCCCATCCTTCTCATGTGCCCGGCAGTCTGCAAAACACTTTGAAACATACAAAGATCACAGTACCTACCTAAGTGGGTTTTTTTAAAAAACTGTCACCCTACCAACATTTTACTTTTCTGAACATTTACAAACAACAGTAAAAGTATCTGCTATTCACCATGATTTGGCTGCTATTTTTAAAGGCTGCCTAGTGCTTTAGAAGTTTTTTTTTTTTTTATAGATTTTTAGCTTTTTAATGTTGTAAATGTCAAGATTTGGGAAAGGCCCACAATATTTCTCAAAATTTCTATCATGGTTCCTGAAATTCCTGGCCATTTTTTTACTATTTCCCCTAAAATGGAATATTTTCATTCTACAGTTGACTTGGTGTTTAGCTTACCTCGGTCCCATTTATTTTCTGCATGCTAAAATGGCTCAGCCTAAACAGTACATAGTATTTCCAGAGTGTAAAATTGACAACTGGATTTCCTTGAGGATCAATTGTCAACTGGTCGACACGACGGAGTTGAGCAAGTGCATTAAATTGTTGCAGCATTACAAGATTTGTTTCCTTGAATTTAAGGTGCTGCAATGATAAAACACAAAAAAGAGTTAAACACTGAATTACCATCTTAAAAATTAAAGTTTCACTGATCACTGCCCAAGAAATCTGTAATTTAGGCTTGACTAATACATTTTCAATTACATTAAATCAACTGAATCTACTAAATTTATGTAATTGTAATCCATCTGATGCATCATTGATGGAATCCATTAATCTACCCAGTATTGAATTCAAAGTGATTTACCATCTGCAAAGGATGCACTCCATTTACTAGCAAACTAGGATCCTTAAAATTAAATAAATGTTCAATAATTCAGATTTTTAGGCATTACAGTGATTTTTTTTTCATTACAGTGATTTTATATGCTTTACAGTGAAATTAAATCTACAAAGGAAAGATTAGAAATAAAATATCCAGAACTTTATAAATACAGGACTCACAATGCTTCTGAGAAGCATTAGTCATTATTACCTGTATCTTGCCAATTACTACACAGGCTAGTTAAACTGGCCATGGGAAAGGAAAATCATTAAAACTGAAATGCTAATGTAAGTGTTCTTTCTGTGAAATTGGATGCTCTTTTCTGAACATATTGTCTCCACTTCTATCTATCTTCTTTACGAAGGATGGTGTGGCAAAAGAAAAAGAACTATGAGAGGGCAGGTGAAGAAAATTATATGGCTAACAGAGAAAAACACAATAATAACTCAAGGGAGAACTCACAGTTTCTATAAATACAAATACATACTAATAAGTAATATAAGAGTACCACAAAAAGCTAATTGGAAAAACTGGAAAAAGCTAATTTCTCAACCTTATTTTTAAAATAATTTTAATTCCAGTACAGTTAACACACAGTGTTCTATTAGTTTCGGGTGTACATTATAGTGATTCAACAATTCTACACATTACTCAGTGCTCATCACAATGGTGTACTCTTAATTCTCTTCACCTATTTCGCCCATCCTCCCACCCACCTCCCCTCTGGTGACCATCAGTTTGATCTCTGTAGTTGAGTCTGTTTTTTGATCTTTCTCTTTTTTCATATATATACATATATATATAAAATATATGTTTATTGCATATATCCTTATATACATATACATTCATACTACATACAATGGAATATTATTCAGCCATTAAAAAAGAATAAAATCTTGCCAAATATCACCCAAGTGTCCATCCATTCATCATAGTTCCATAGTTTGGCTATAAGGGTGCACATAACTCTTCAAATTTGTGTTTTCATACTCTTTGGGTAAATACCTAGTAGTGCAATTACTGAATGGTAGAGTAGTTCTATTTTTAATTTTTGGAGGAACCTCCATACTTCATCCGCAGTGGCTGCACCAGTTTGCATTCCCACCAACAGTACATAAAAGTTCCTTTTTCTCCACATCCTAGCCAACACCTGTTGTTTCTTGTCTTTTGGGTTTTAGCCATTCTGACAGGTGTGAAGTGATATTTCATTGTTTTTTATTGCATTTCCCTGATGATGAGTGATGCTGAACATCTTTTCGTGTGTCTGTTGGTTATCTGTTTGTCTTCTTTGGAGAAATGTCTGTTCATGTCTTCTGCCCATTTTTAAATTAGATTATTTGTGTATGGGCTGCCCGGGTGGCTCAGTGGTTTAGCGATGCCTTCGGCTCAGGGTGTGATCCTGGACACCTGGGATGGAGTCCCACGTTGGGCTCCCTGCATGGAGCCTGCTTCTCCCTCTGCCTGTATTTCTGCCTCTCTCTCTCTCTTTCATAAATAAATAAATAAAATCTTAAAAAAAAAGATTATTTGTGTATTTGTGGTTGAGTTGTATAAGTTCTTTATACATTTTAGATACTGATCCTTTATTGGATATGTCATTTGCAAATATCTTCTCCCATTTAATAGGCTGCCTTTTAGTTTTATGGACTGTTTCCTTTGTTGTGCAGAAATTTTTTATGTATTCCCAATAGGTTATTTCTATTTTTGTTTGCCTGGTCTCAGGAGACCTATCTAGAAAGAAGCTGCTTTGGCCCATGTGAATTAAGTTCCTTTGTTCTTTTCTATGATTTTTATGGTTTCAGGTCTCACATTCAGATCCTTAATCCATTTTGAGTTTATTTTTGTTTATGGTGTAAGAAAGTGGTCCAGTTTCATTCCTTTGCATGTAGCTGCCCAACAATATTGTTGAAAAGACAGGTTTTTTTTTTTTCCCGTTGCATATTCTTGCCTCCTTTGTCAAAGATTAATTAACTATATAATCATGGGTTTATTTCTATGCTCTCTATTCTGTTGCATTGATCTATGTGTCTATTTTTCTGCCAGTACAATACTGTTTGGATTACTACTAGTACACTACTAGTATACTACTAGCTTTGTAGTATACTTTGAAATCTGGGATTATGATACCTTCACTTTTGTTCTTCTTTTTCAAGATTGCTTTAGCTATTTGGTATTTTTGTGGTTCATACAAATTTTAGGATTGTTTGTTCTAGCTCTGAAAAATGCTGGTGGTATTTTGATAGGGATTGCATTAAATCCGTAGATTGCCTTTGGTAGTATGGACATTTTAACAATATTTTTTCTTTCATTCCATGAGCATAGAATACCTTTGCATTTCTTTGTGTCACCTTAAATTTCTTTCATGAATGTTTTATAGTTTTCAGAGTATGGGTCTTTCACCTCCTTGGTTAAATTTATTCCTAGATATTATTTTTGGTGCCATTGTAAATAGTACTGTTTAATTTCTCTTTCTGTGACTTTATTATTAGTGTATAGAAATGCAGTGAACTTCTGTATATTGATTTTGTATCCTGTGAACCTACTAAATTATCAGTTCTAGTAGTTTTTGGTGGAGTCTGTTAGTTTTCTATGTATAGTATCATGTTGTCTGCAAACAGTTTTACTTCTTCCTTACCAATTTGGATGGCTTTTTTATCTTTTCTTGTCTGATTGCCATGGCTAGGACTTTCAGTACTATTCTGAATAAAAATGGTGAGTAGATATCGTGGTCTTGTTTCTGATCCCAGGACAAATCTCTCAGTCTTCCACCATTGAGTAGGATGTTAGCTATGAGTTTTTGTATATGGCCTTTATTATGTTGAGGTGTGTTCCCTCTAAAACTACTTTGTTGAGGGTTTTTATCATGAATGGATGTTGTGCTTTGTCAAATGCTTTACTGTATCTGTTGAAATGATTGTATGATTTTTTATTCTCTTATTGATGTGATGTATCACGTTGATTGATTTGTGAATACTGAACTACCCTTGCAATACAGGGATTAAATCCCACTTGATCATGGTGAATTTTTAAAAAATGTATTGTTGGATTTGGTTTGCTAGCATTCTGTTGATAACTTTTCCATCTATGTTCATCAAAGTTATTGGTCTGTAGCTCTCTTTTATTGTACGTCTTTCTCTGGTTTTGGTATCAGGGTAATGGTGGCCTCATAGAATGAATTTGGAAGCTTTTCCTCCTCTTCTATTTTTTGAAATAGTTTGAGAATAGGTATTAACTTGTCTTTAAATGTTTGGTAGAATTCACCTGTGAAACTGTCTGATCCTGACTTGTTTGTTGGAAGGTTTTGATTCCGATTCAGTTTCATTGCTGGTAATCAATCTATTCAAATTTTCTTTTCCTGATTCATTTTTGGTAGTTTATATGTTTCTAGGAATTATAAATTACTCCTAGGTTATCCAGTTTGTTGGCTTATATTTTTCATAATATTTTCTTGTATCCTTTATATTTCTGTGGTTTTGGTTGTTATTTCTTTTACTTTTTATTTGAGCCCTCTTTCTCTCTCTCTCTCACATGAATCTGGCTTAAAGGTTTATTAATTTTGTTGCTCTCTTCAAAGAACCAGCTCCTGGTTTCATTGATCTATTATTTTTAGATTCTATTTCACTTATTTCTGCTCTTTTTTTTATTTCCTTCCTTCTACTCATTTTGGGTTTTGTTTGTTCTTCTTTTTCTAGCTTCTTTAGGTGTAAGATTAGGTTGCTTTGAGATTTTTTTCACTTCCTAGGGTAGGCCTGTACTGCTCTAAACTTCCCTCCTAGAACACTTTTTACTGCATCCTAATGATTTTGGATCATTGTGTTTTCATTTTCATGTCTCTATGTATTTTTTATTTCCTCTTTGATTTCTTGGTTGACCCATTCATTGTTGAGTAGCATGTTATTTAACCTCCATGTATTCATCCATTGTGTTCTTTCCTGATTTTTTTTTTTTTTTTTTTGTAGTTGATTTCTAGTTTCACAGTGTTGTGGTCAGAAAAGATGCGTGATATGACTTCAGTCTTTTAATTTGCAGAGACTTAGTTTGTGGCCTAATATGTGATGTATTCCAGAAAATGTTTCATGTGCACTTGAAAAGAACATGTATTCTGCTGTTTAGGATGGAATGTTCTGAATATATGTTAGATCAACCTGGTCCAATGCATCCTTCAAAGCCTCTTTCTCCTTGCTGATTATCAATTTGGAAGATGTATCCATTGATATAAATGGGGTGTTATGTTTTTAGCTGCCTAATGTATTTGGGTGCTTCCATGTTGGGTGCATAAGTATTTGCAACTATTACAACTTCTTATTGGATTGTTTCCTTTATTATATAGTGTCTTTGTCTTTTGTTACAGTCTTTGTTTTAACATCTATTTTGTCTGGTATAAGTATGGCTACCACAGCTTTCTTTTCACTTTCATTCATATGATAAATACTTTTCCATTCCTTCACTTTCAATCTGCAGGTGTCTTTAGGTCTGAAAAGAGTCTCTTGTAGGCAGCATATAGATGGGCCTTGCTTTTTTATTCATTCCATCATTCTATGTCTTTTGATTGGAGCATAGTCCATTTCCATTCAAAGTAATTATTGATGGGTATGTACTTATTGCTATTTTGTTGTATATTTTATATTTGTTTTAGTAGTTCTTCCCTGTTTCTTTCTTCTCTTGCTCTCTCTCATGGTTTGCTGACTTCTTTCTCTTTATTTTTTGCCAATTACTGGTTTTTGATTTGTGGTTACCATTAGGTTTATATATAACATCTTATGCATATAGCAGTCTGTATTAAGTTGATAGTTGCTAAAGTTTGAACCCATTCTAAAAGCACTAAGTTTTTATCCCTCTCTCCTCCACATTTTAGATATATTGTGTCATTCTTTACATCTTTTTCTGGAGACTTTGAGTGATTTTTATGGATATACTTAATTTTACTGCTTTTGTGCTTCCTACTTTTCTTACTCCTTAGAGTCTTTCCTTTCCACTCAGAGTCCCTTTTAACATTTCTTGTAGGGCTGGTTTAGTGCTGATGAATACTTTTAATTTTTGTTTGTCTGGGAATTTCTTTTTTTTTAAATTTAATTAATTTATTTGTGAGACACACATACAGAGAGGCAGAGACATAGGCAGAGGGAGAAGACATAGGCAGAGGCTCCATGGGGAGCCTGATGTGGGACTCTATCCCAGGACCCCAGGATGATGACCTGAGCCAAAGGCAGATACTCAACCACTGAGCCCCAGATGACCCTTGTGTGGGTATTTCTTTATCTCTTCTCCTATTCTGAATGATAGCCTTGTTGAATAGATTATTCTCAGTTGCAGATTTCTTTCTTTCAGCAGTTCAAATATATCATGCCATTCCTTTCTGCCCTGTGAAGTTTCTGCTGAAAAAAATCAGCTGTTATCCCTGTATGTAACTATTTTCTCTTCCTTTGCTGCTTTCAAAATTCTTTTATCACTACTTTTTGCCATTTTAATTACTATGTGTCTTGGTGTGGACCCCCTTGGGTTCATTTTGTTGTGGGCTCTCTATGCCTCCTGAATCTGGATTTCTGTTTCCCCAGCTTTGGGAAGTTTCAGCTACTATTTCCTCAAATAAATTTGCTGCCCCCTTTTCTCTGTCCTCCTCTTCTGAGGTCCTGATTCTGTGAAGGTTATTACACGTATGGTGTTGCTGAGTTCCATAAGTCTATTTTCATTTTTTATTGTTACTTTTCTCTCCCCTGTTCAGCTTGATTGCTCTCCATTACTCTGTCCTCCAGATTGCTGATCTGTTCTTCTGCTTCTTCTAGTCTACTATTTATTCCATTTAGTGTATTTTTAATTTCAACTACTGAGTTCTTCATCTCTGATTGGTTCTTTTTTATGTTTTTTTAAATCTCTTCAGAGGGTCTCACTGAAGTCCTCCACTCTTTTTTCAAGTGAGTATCTTTATAATCATTACTTTAAATCCTCTATCAGGTACATTACTTATCTCCATTCCATTTAGCTCTCTTGTGATTTTTGTCCTGTTCTTTCATTTGGGAATATTTCTGTTTCCTATTTTGTCTAACTCTCTTTGTCTGTTTCTCTGTGTTGAAAATGTCAGCTCATCTCCTGCTTTTGAAAGTAGCAGCCTTATAATAAAGAGTCCTGTAGTGCCCTTGCAGAGCAATATCCCCTATTCACCAGAACCTGGTACACTTCAGTAGTATCTCCTGTGTGTGTTGCATGTGCCCTGTTGTGGCTGAGCTGTGTTTCCCTTAAGTCCAGTCACTTGCAATGGCTCTTGGCCTGTTGTGGGAGAGGGAAATGGTCCCTATGTTGTTAGTGGACCAGTTAGGGGGGCTGTCTTGGCTTGAGTTGAGTCAGGCCAGGTGTTTGTCAGAGCAGGGCTCTTTCTCATTGTTGTCCCCTGAGAAGCATTCACTGGTGGGCAAGGCCTGCACTCAGACCCAATATCTGCCCCCAGCCCATTGCTGGTGCCACAGTCAGACTGGTGTGTGTTGTTATCTTCCTCTCTGACCAGGGCAAGAGTCCCTTTGGAGTAGTGTTAGCCCCTTTTGGGGCTGCTTCACAGTGTCAGGTTTGTGGCACCACTTTGGAATGACTCTGGTCAAGAGCATATTAGAGGGGACAGGTCCCATAGGAGGGTACAGCTGCAGGGTACATGGTGCCACCAAGGTCTGCATCCATCCACTGCAGGGAGGGACCTGCAGCCACTCAGGAAACCTCCTGCCCAGGTCAGGATGGAGGGGGCATGTTCACAGAAGCATGTGAGGATGGTGCATGCTGTTCACAAGCTAGGTGGAGAGTGCTGGTGTTGTGCTAGTTCCTACATGTGTCTGTGTATCTAGGCTTGGAGTGGGAGGGAGATGGCACCTGCCAGCATTTCTGTTCTTGGAAAAAGTCTCCACAAGATCCCTGCCCCTCCAGCACATGCTCTGAGGCCAGTAAATAAATCTCCTTCCCATAAATCCCAGGTATTTTTCAAACTGCTGCTTCTATACTATATGTCAGTGGGGCAGTTTGTTGTGTCATATCTTTAAAGATAAAGATTTAGTTTCCTCTTGCCCACTGGCTCTCCTAGAGCCGTGTTTGCTTATTTTTAAATTTCCAGGGGTTAATCCCCACTGATTGTAAGAACTCATGGAGTTAGGCCCCTCTGGTTTTCAAAGCCAAATGTTCGAGGAATTTGTCTTCCCTCCCTCCCTGGACAGTCCCACAAGTCGGTTTACCTTTTGAGCTGTCTCTGCCCTCCCTACCCTCTTCGATGTGGCCCCTTTGTTACATTTAGCTTTGGAGAGTCTGTTCTGCCAGTCTTCAGGTCATTTTCTGGGTTTTTACACAAATGTGGGTGTTATCTACTTGTATCCACAGGATGAGGTGAACTTAGGATCTTCCTACTCCACCATTTTCTCCTTCTCGAACTAATTCTAAATGAGCTACCAAAATTATTTTAAATGTTGTTAGGAGACTACTATAAAAATTATATACAAATGTATATGTCCCATTAATACTGGGTAGAATAAATGGATACATAGTATAAGATTAGGTGAAGTCCTGAAGAGTGCTTTATAAATAGAAATACATAATTTGAATGAAATTATATTAGTCCTTTATATTCCATAAAGAATTATTATATAGAGAGATAATTTCAAGGCCACTTATGAATACTAATTTAAATCCCAGATCCAGAAAATCAATACAAAAGCTTAGTCTCCCTGCCAGATAGAAACTGCATAAATAAAAGTTAAAACAGGTCTTTGGCCTGAACACACAAGTCATGACTGAGAATAATTCAAATATACTACCAAAAGGAAATGTTTACCAGAGAATTAGGAAATTTAATCTTCAATTTGGGAAGCACTTGGACAATTTCATCAAATTCTATGAAAGTGAAGGACACTGTTGTCACCATTCCTGCTGTCTGAACACTCCAATTCCGATCTAGAGATTCCAGTGCTCCTGAGCCATATAGAGAAAGTGTGTCCCCATCCACTTCAACAAGGTGTGTGTCTGTGACAGATAAACCTTGTAAAGCACTGGTGAGTCCTGAGTCCAGAGACCTGGAAAATGCAGCATACAATGAAAGTCTTATCATGAAAAATAAATAATAGACAATAAAAGCTTGTTGGCAAAGGTATTTGAAATTTTAAATTCATTTTTTGGTTTCAATAATTAAACCCAGAGCATCAAAGACTAAATTTCAATAGAATATTGGGAACTTGTGTATTCTTCTAGTTATACATTTTAATTCAAAAAAAGGCACAGTGAACAACAACAACAAAATACCACTTTAAACCCAAATTATTTATATCAATTAAAGGTACTGATATCCTATTTAGTTTTAAAACAATCAACTTAGTATATCATGGATATCTTTTCTCTTTTTCTGATTCTTTTCATGATAGTACAAATATGTTTTCCTAATCTATAAAGTATTCTGCTGTCTAGCAGGAAAAAAACGCACTTTACAGAACACTATTTCTATATTAAGAACCATATAAAAATATATCTATAAAACAGTTGGGAAGACACATAAATACTGTTAACAATAGTTTACCTCTCAGAAGCTAGATTAAGGGGTAACTTTGACTTTCTATTTTTGAATACCTCAATGTGGGTTGACATTTTGCAATTGTATACTACAGTTATAAGTAGTAAAATTAATGAAGATTTCTTCCCCATTTTGAAATTAAAAATGAAAAATAATCCACTATTTAATATCTGTCTCTCTCTCTCTCTATACATATATAAAGACACACACATATATATAATATACACAAAATCACATACTCTACTGAAAATAATTGTTACTATTTCCAAAGTAGAAGCCACATTTTTTTTTTTTGCAAAAGGTACCCAAATGATAGACAAAGAAGAAAAGAAATAGCTCAACCCAACTCAAATTTTCTGATTTGTGAACAGAGACATAACTATTTACTTACCCAGTTTCAAATCTCAAACAACATTTTACTTTTGTTCTATATGCTTTCATTCAGCTATCTTTACTTTCCAAGAGTATTTATTTACCCTTACTAATATTAGTACTTTGCCTTGCTTTGTGCTTCTGTGAATTTTAATATACTTCTCCAATATATCATTTCTCTTAGTGTATCATACGTATATGTTTATAATTTGCCTTCTCTATCAGTTAATTCCTGGAGGCTAAAGACTATATTTCCTCATCTTTGGGGCACTGAAGCCTAGTAATATATTTTCACAATGTATGTTAAATAAATGGATTATTAAGGATCTTCAAATTTTTTATAATGCTGATATTGGAGGAGAAGACTGACAAACCATTACCTTGTTTTTACTATGTTTTACTGGACTTATGTGTATTTATTTTGGAGGCATCAGCCCGTAACACACCCGTGCATACAATAATAAGCTGGGTAATAATATCAGTCAATTTGAAGTGAATATGCAACCAAGAAAATACAAAGAAGCTTGATTTCTGCCAGGCTAGGGCTTAGGACAATGATTATTATATGGCAGTAGTTAGACATTTAACGAGCAGTAGTATTTGAATAACCTATAATCCTATAAAGGTAAAGGCTGATAACAGAATTTAAAAAGATAGAACTAGGAGTTCCTTATATTGTACTTTGTGTGATACCTTTGTGTTGAGCTATGTAAACATATAATTATTTCTGGAATAAGATAAAGGATAGAAGTTATATTTCACTGCTACTAAAATATAGATGTCTTGCTGAAAAGAGTGCATACCCCTGTTACAACACTTAACATACTACATGGCAATTACCTGCTTACTTGTCTGTCTCTCTCACAGTGATCTTTGAGGGCTCCAACTTTGTCACATTTAGTAGATCCACCATCTAGCATTGCTCCTAGCATATTTTATATTCAATAAATATTTCTTGAATGAATTAATCAAGTGAGACAATTATGATGTTTTTAATGATTGTCTACTGAGTCTTAAGAAGGATGTTCTGATTGTAAGCTATGGTTTGAACAAAGGGGCAGAATCAGTGATCCAGATACAAAAGGGTTAGCAAGGTGCTCTCAGGTAAGGCAAAGGCAAATAAGGAAGACATAAGGTCAAGGCAAGAAAAAAAAACCTAGCTAGTTGCCTAATGGCCATGATACCCAGCAAACCAAGTTCATTTTAATGTAAAAATGATGGAGAATCAGAGCTATGTATCAAAAATACGAGTAAATACTTTGAGAAGGGTATTGTACTATATCACATTTTTGGAAGTATGTTACCTTTCTTTTTCTTTTCCATGTGATTAAAAATAAAAGAATATAAACTCCAAGATAAAAGTCTTTCATCAGAAAGGGATTATTTATTTTGTAGAAAGGTTTGTCAAGCAGTCTGTTGGGAAAATAAGTGAAATAATAAGCCTAAACTCAGGAAAATAGTAATATGGTTACAAAAGAAAGCAGAAGTAATCTCTAACTTATATAAATCTCACATGGACATTTTGTAAAAAACAAAGGTGAGTTTTCTGGGCAACAGGAAATGTAGCACCTGTTAAATTAGGTCACACTGTTGCTAACTCATTTTAGTTATTTTCTGAATGAGGCTTGAATTTAGCCTCAAACTCTGGCCAATATAGAGTAGAGGAACCTATTCTTCAGGGAAGCTGTGCTCTAATTTGCATAAAAAATTACTTGGGAAGTTTTCCAAAAATGTTTATATGTTGGGGATTGTCCTTCCAGTTTTCCTTGTGTGCTTGGTAGATATGTCCACATCTTTGCAGTCATACATACTACATATTATTTCATATGTTCATTCATTCATTTATTCAGCAAACATTTGCTGAAAGCCCATTATATACAGGGCACTGCTAAGGATTCTGGCATAGGCAACTAAATCATCTGTATTGATAAGGACAGTCAGTATAGAGATCATGTACAAGTGCTGAGTGTATCAGAACTTTTCTTCACTTTCATAGGGCTATAGTCTAAGAAATATAACAGCTCTAATCATACTCTGCAATCAATTTAATACATGAAATATAATTAAATTGAAATGACCTCAACCTCTCTTAAACAAGTAGGTTTATCTGTAGAGCTTACTATGTATCAGGTATTATGTTTGGCACTGGGAATATAAAGATAAATTAAAATTTACTTGCCCTTAAAGAGCTCCCAATATGGATGAAGGGTAAAGAACAAGACAAATATATATATATATATAATATATAATAAAATACATATATATTTGGGATTATATATAATAAAATATATATATTTGGGATTATATATATAATATATATAGTAATATAATGTGCTCATTTTCATATAATGAATATTTAAATGATATGCTGTGAGAATACAGAGGAAGGAATTCTTCCAGTAGGGATAAGTCAGTTTTCAAAAGGAGGTAGCATTTGAACTGGTCCTTGAAAGATGCACAGTAAAATTTCACCAGAAATAGGAGGAAGCACACTTCAGGTAAGAAAAACTAAATGAAGAAAGGTATAGAATCCTAATTATATATAACATATTCAGGTAAGAACAATTCCCATATGGCTAGAACACTGAAACAACTGGAAGAGTTGTAGGTGAAAATGAAGATGAAAAGTCAGATTTTATCCCGTAAGGTTGAGGAGTAGAAAAAAGTAATAAAAGAGCAAACTAAAAGGTAACAGGACCATATTTGATGCACATTTTTAAGCACCTCCAATGTGCCATGCATGGAGCTCAATATAAAGATGAACACGACATTTCTTGATCCTCAAGGATCTACCTCAGACAGATAAGTTGGTCATCTTTGTGGAAGACGTAGCAGGGAAAGGCTGGATGAAGACAGATTAGTAGGAAAACCAGTGCTATAGCATCAACTGGATCATATAAGGGCATAAGAAAAAGGAAGTCATGGTATAGTGGAAATGGAATTGGCAAGAAAACCAGACAGACCTTAGTTCAAATCCCAGACCTGTCATTGATAAACAGAGGACGTTGGGAGCAAGTTATTTAATTTCTTTATAGTTTCAGTTTCTTGTACATAAATGGTAATTATAATACATATTTTTTCAAAGTTGTCATAGATTAGAAATATTCTAAGCCATATCTCATGCTCAGCTCAATACATTTTAGTGATTATTATCAATAAAAGAAGAGAACATAGATACAACATGTTTAAGAAAAAATAAAAGCAGAACTTAGTGACTGAAATTGGAGAATAAAGGAAAGGAAAGAGTCAAATGTGGCTCAAAATTGTAGAGTAGGTGACTGGGTCAAGTGGTCTAGTTTTCTACCCCTGTCTAGTCTAAATTAACACACTGAGAAATGTGGCATTCCTATGGAGAATCCATGTTTTAAAATTTGTTTTCCCATGAAGCCTAATACGTTTCCATGTATATTTCCTACTTCAAATATTTATAGAACAGTAGGCAGCCTGCCATCAAATAGGAATTCTCTCCAAGATCCTCACAATCAAGTGGCTAATTACAAGTACAAATGTTCATTTAATCAACCTGATCTTAATATAGGAATCAGAAAAATATTCTATGCCTTCTTGATTAGTATAAGACTCCAAGAAAAGACAAAGTAATTAATTTAATGCAATAAAGTAACAAGTTCTTGAAAGCCAGGCTAAATAAAGAATATACTCTTAAATGCCTAACTGGAAAAAAAAGACAATATTTCAGAGGATTATGGGTTTTTTTGGTGTGTTTTTAAAAATCTTTAGGTTTTCTATAACAGGCTAGAACAGAAAGACTTAAAATATTTCGGAAGATTCTTTTCCCAATGAATAAGTGGTGCTGATTCCTATAATAACGTATTTTATGAATTTCTATTACAACATTCGTAGGTGTGGAAATTCATTTTATGCATTATATTTTATTATGGTAGTGTTGGCTAAAGTACCACAGTCTTCATAGACAGGAAATGACCAAAAATAAACCAGCTTCACTGCATGCATCCAATGTAAGCAAAGAAAACATTACACCAAGTACTTTCCCATTTCTGGCAGGGAAAAGAAACCTGCAATATGTCATTTTACTGTAGAGCTGTCCCAAGTACAGTGAACAGTGAAATCATTAATGGGATATACCAAAGTTTTACAGAATTTCTTCTCTTTATGTGCCTATAATTTTTTCATGGATACTTGTTTCCAGGCATTTAGTTACACACCCATAAGCCAAAGGTCACAGACACTCTAACACAAGAATTAGCCACTTTTTTGGCATTATGAAATGCTAAAGACTATAAATGGGATTGTTAAAAATGGAAAAACTTATGTAGTATTAAGAAACAAATTGGAACCCTAAGGAAGGGACTTTGTGACCCTCTGACATTCTACCTTCAGAAAGAGCCAGGTTTATATCATTCCAGAAAGATGAAATTTAATTATATTTTAAAAGACTTACAGAGAATATAGTAACATAACTTCCAAAATTTAAAACTTTCCACTGTGTACTTTCAGATAAACTAGCACAAAGACTGAACACATGAGTTTGAAATCTCCCTCTAAATGCCATTAAAGTAATTGAACTAGTGCAAACCCACAACAAGAAGTACAACAGTTGGGGGTGAGGGAGGGACAACCTGCCATAAGAAGATTCAGAAAATGTCTGGAAGCTAGAAAGTAAAAGAATTTTGAATGATGAAGAAAAACAAAGGAAGTTGTTGCTTGGAATATGCACTGGGGACAAAAACAAAGATGACAGGCAAATTGCCCAGTAGGACTTTTGGAAAGGAAAGAACAATAGATATGATAGAAGATGGGAGTAGAAATAAGACTTAATATAGGGGCATTAATTGAAAATCTATATAAGGACCTATCATCTACTTCTCCCACTGTCAGTAAAACAGGCCAAGTGGCATTGCAGATCAGTGGGAGAAGGAAAGAATACTCAATATATCATTAGGGCAATTAATTCCTCCTATATGAGAAAAACACAATCAGACCTCAATCTCAAACTTAAAGACCAATTCCAAATATAATAAAAACTAAAATATGAAAGGCCAAATTTTAAAACTTTAGGAAGACAAACTGGGAGAATATTTTTACAATCTCGATGTGGTAAAGGATTTTTTTTCTTAAATACAATCCAAATGGGTAAACCATAAAAGGAAAGGTATATATATTGGTTATCTTCAAAACACAAATGTTATTTATTTATTTTTTAAAAAATATATATATTTTAAAGATTTTTATTTATTTATTCATGATAGACAGAGACTGAGAGACAGAGAGAGAGAGACAGAGAGAGAGAGGCAGAGACACAGGCAGAGGGAGAAGCAGGCTCCATGCAGGGAGCCTGATGCGGGACTTGATCCCGGGACTCCAGAATCATGCCCTGGACCAAAGGTAGGCGCTGAACTGCTGAGCCACCCAGGGATCCCCCACAAATGTTATTTAAAGGCAAAGACATATATGAGATTGCATGGGGGAAAGTAGAGAGCAAAAAGAAGGCCTGGAACTGAAATCTGAGTAATCCTACCACCTAGAGGTTGAGAGAATAGAAGTACTTGAGGATATTAGAAAGATACATAAGGCAAGAAAAGGCTACTAGGAATATGCTATAAAATAATAAACTGTGAACAATGGCCCAAAAGGAAACCATGAGACTAAATTACATCAGGGAGATAGCAGGCTTCAGGAAGAGTAAGTTCCATTCAATAGATAAACAAGAAGTTCAAAGAAACTGGAATGTAGTAAAGGCGGCACAAATTTCTTTGTTTAATAAATAATAATAATAATAATAATAATAATAACAATAATAGTAAAAGACAGGCCATCAGAAATCAGATAAAAACAAAGTACATAAGAAAACTATGGCTCAAATGCGAAGTAAACTAAAGTCTGGTATGATTTTGAACATGTTTTGAAGTGTGATGAAGAGGGGGCCATTTGAATTTGATGCTAAGAGTATTTTCCTTGAATGGTTTAGGAAGCAGAAAAGGAGATACAATCACAGTATGCTACTTAATGCTCAAGTAAAAGATAGTTACATAATCACAGAAACTTAAACAGTGTTACTGGTTTTCAGTCTTTAGAAGCTACCAATTGACAATGTTATGGTTACAGAGCAGATATAAATCACATTAATGTTGAAATAAGTGAAAGTATAGCTCATAGAATATAGCAAAATTGGGGTTCCAAATGAGAGAAAATGGTAGAATGAGCAACCCCCAAACTCCACAAAAGCAACAAATATGCTAGCAAAAGCTGTCAGAATCCACTTTTTCAGAGCTCTGGAATCTAACAAGAAATTTACAATCACCAGGGAAATGTGTAATGAGGGAAAAACATGCTGAATTTCAAGAGGAGAGTTCTGTGCACTTTAACTTACCTGGTGAACATCTCCTATTCCCCAGCTCAGTGGTGATATTGAAGATGGCAGCCCATATTCTTTGTGTAAAAGAACAATACATACTTTACTCTCAAAAAATTGGGGTTGTGTTTTGACATGTCTGCTGGTTCTCTGAAGGATCAACTGAAGAGCCTGCCTTTGTTTTACCTGCCTCAGAGCTTTCCCTAGCCTGGGTGGCTTCCTGCATGGTATTTGTCGAAAGCATTTAAACACAAAAGTATACTAGGTGCACCACATGTGGCAAACAAGACAGCAAAAAATTTGAGGCTGGGGAAGGAGAGAATTGGGGGAATACGGTCTTTGTTAAGTTCTTGTGTATTCCAGGGAATCCAGAAGGCAACATTCATGTCCAGGGTTGGACACAGCTCAGAAAAGACTTAAGAAGATCCTAAGCAGTCATCTCTAATTGTTGAAAAGCAAAGACAAGGGGAAGAATCTTGAAATAGAAAGGGAGAAGTGACTGATCACGTCTGAGGGACTCTCAAGATTAACAGCCAATTTCTCATCAGAAATCATGGAGGGCAGAAGGCAGTGGGATGCTGTATTTACGGTGCTGAAAGAAAAAACTTTCAACCAAGAATTCTATATCCAGCAAAGCAGCACTTTGAAATTAAGAAATTAAGAAATTCCCAGATAAGCAAAAGCTGTGAGAGTTCATTGCTAGTACACTTGCCCTACAAGAAATGCTAAAGTAGTCACTTAGACTGAAATAAAAGGACATTAGATAGTAAGTCAAAGCCATATGAAAAAACAAAGAATACCAGGAAAAGTAATTACATAGGTAAAGAGAAAAGCCAGTATAACTGTATTTTTGACTGGTAAGTCTTCTTTTTCTCTATATGATTTAATAGACAAATGCATAAAATAATAGTAATAAATCTATGTTAATGTGCACATAATGTATAAAGACGAAATTTGTGACAATAACGACATAAACAGAGTGAAACTATATAGAAGCAAAGTTTTTATATATGATTGCAACTAAGTTGGTATTAATGCAAACTAATTTGTTATTAAGATGTTAAATGTAATCCCCAGGGTGACAACTGAGACAGTAGCTAAGAAATACATACAGTAAAAGGAATGGGAAGAGAATCACAATGGCACACTAAATAGTCACTTGAACACAAAAAACGTAATGGAGGAACTGAGGAACAGAAAATCCACATGATAGAAATCAAAGAGCAAAATGACAGAATTAAGTGCTTTCTCATTAGGATTTGATAGATTAAACTTTCCAACTAAAAGGTAGTTTTTAGCAGAATGGATTAAAAAAACAAAACTCAACCATATGCTCTCTACAAGATTAAAAGACACAAACAGATGAAATTGGAAGGATGGAAAGATATTCCATGCAAATGATAACCAACAGAGAGCCAAAGTGGCTGCTAATATCAGACAAAATAGATATTGTGTCAGTAAGTGTCCATAGGACATTTTATATCGATAAAAGGGTCAATCCACCAGGATAGTGTGACATTTATAAACATGTTGCATTTCATGTCCAAAATATATAAAGAACTGGCAGAATTGAAGGGAGTAATAGTTCAGCAATAATACTGGGAGATTTCAATACCCTACTTGTAATAACAGAATAACTAGACAGAAAAAATAATAAGGAAATGGAGGACTTCAAGAGTACTATAAGTCAACTAGATTTAACATACATAGAAAACTCTACCCAACAACATTTGAATGTATGTTCTTCTCAAGTGTGCATGGACCATTCTTCAGAATAGACATATGTTAAGCCACAAAACAAGTCTCACACAGAACATCTCTGAAAACAATGGAATAAAACTAGAATTCAGTAACAGAGAGAAATCTGGAAAATCCACAAATGTATGGAAATTAAACTCTTAAACAATGGGTCAATGATGAAATCACAAGGGAAACTAGAAAAGTATAGCTCATAAAAAGTTGCAATGTAAAATAGTGGGAGAAGTAAAGGGTAGACTCGTCTTGCATAATGAAAACTTGAAAGCTACTATCTATAGCAGATGAAACACAAAATAGAGTTTAGTTATAGTAAATTACAGGAGTTATTAATAAAGGAACTCTAGGTATATAGTGTTGGGGAGCTAACGAGTGAGTGAATCCTTGTCTATTATAACAAAAAATCTATCTAAACCTCATAAGTTGAGAAAGTATAATATACATTTAGAGATTTGGTAGAAAAGGAGTTAGCTTAAGGAGAACACATAATGAAATGAGCACTGGGTATTATACTATATGCTGGCAAATTGAATTTAAATAAAATTTAGGGAATCCCTGAGTGGCTCAGTGGTTTAGCACCTGCCTTTGGCCCAGGGCATGATCCTGGAGTCCCGGGATCGAGTCCCGCGTCGGGCTGCCTGCGTGGAGCCTGCTTCTCCCTCTGCCTGTGTCTCTGCCTCTCTCTCCCTGTCTCTGTGTATCTCATGAATAAATAAATAAATAAATAAATAAATAATCAATCTTAAAAATAAATAAATGAATAAAATTTAAAGAAAAGGAATTAGCAAGATATTATTTTTAAAAAACAAAAACAGCAGCCACCCAGGTAAAAGGAAAATCAGGTGACTGTGCCATCAGAAAAATCAATGCAAATAGCTTTTCAAGATGAAGAGTGTTAACTTATGTCAAATGGTGTGGAGAGTTCAAGTATAAAATAAGGATTTCAAATTCAAAAAGTCTATCTGTATACTCCAGTAAGAACCCCTGGTGCATACCCATACAAGGTATAATCAGCTCTTTTAGAAATAGCTCTGTCTTTCTGATGTAAGAGATTTTACATGAATCAAACAAGCACAACTAAATTGCAGAAATTATTTATAACCACTAGAAGTTATAAGTAATTTTGCATTAAAATTTGCCAATAATTCACTATCTTTACAGTTTACTTTACTTTTTTTTTTTTTTTTTACAGTTTACTTTTCTAACTTCAAATATCATCTATGTCTCCTTGACTTCATAGTTTTTAAGTAATTAAGAGGTCAGACCAAGATAATGTAATGATGTCTCCATGGCACTTTGAACTTACATTACTAAAAAATAAATCTTCTGCCAGAAATTGTGGATCCCTTTCCAGTGATTCATTACTACTCTCCACTGAACCCATACATCACTTTTCCCATCTCTCCCAAACTCCTCTTTTGTGCTTCTTGCTTAAAAGGCCTCTGACTTTGTGGAACTTCTAATAAAAATTCTGAAACTCTTGGCAGTAACTATAAGGCATAACAATTTTCACTAACAGATACTTCCTCTTTGTCTTGGAACTGAATGCTTATTTTTGAGACCATAAAAGAGAAGACTCTGTAAGTTTAAATTATTTTAGAGGGTCACAGAATTTTTGGTCATAGCTGCCTAAAAAGTTCAAAGTGTTGGGAAAGTCATATTAATAGTCTGCAATTCCTATCTATTAGAGATCTTTTGCCAGGTAAAAGAGCCGATTAATAAACAAAGACATTCTGCCAACCTAGTAAAACGTGAACAGTGAACAGCCCTGCATCAAGAGCACAGGATGCATGACAGACTGGAAGGAGATAGGCTGATCACTCTTGAATACACTGGCCCCTGGTGCCACACCTAGCTCTACTATCAGTAATTTCAGTATCTACAATAATAGCTTCAGTTGATCTCTCTCTCTGATGACCCTCACTTCTACTCTTCTCTAACAACCCACTCCCATGGCCACAACAATGGCCTCCAAGTTGCTCTCAGATATGCTGCACCTTCAAAATCTTCCACTTCAAAAACTTACTTAACTCTGACCATAAATTCTGACTATTTCAACTCACTACTCACCCTCTTACTTCATAAGCTTCTCATCTTCAACTTCATTTAGATTTCCAACTTCAGAAATACTAAATTTTCTCCTAATCTGTTGGTAACCTTGTATTTTTTAATACTTTAAAAATCTACCCCAGACCATATTACCAATCATTTTTTTATCATTATACTTGAATTTTTTATTCTTTATCTTTGATCCTTTATCTCCTTACTCTTTATCAAACACATAGCTTCTCTACTCTTACACCTACCTACACTGTGCTCCTGGAAGACTCATTCAACAATTCTGACTATAGTTGCTACATTTTCATGGTCTCTAACCTCATTTAATTCCTCAGAATTTTCCTTCAATCTTTCAATGCTTTCCTAATGAGCTCCCTCTGGATACCAAACAAACCTGAAAAAAATGGAGGTATACCATGATTTCTAAAGTGATGGTTTATTATCTTAAGAATGTCAATACTTCTGAAATATATAACTTAAATGTCACTTGAATACAATTCTTAACATTTCCATTTAGATTAAATAACTTTTCATTGAAGTGTAATTAACATACAATGTTATATCAGTAGATTAAGTCATTTTAAAGTTCATATGGATCTTTAAAAAAAAGGGGGTGGGATCCCTGGGTGGCTCAGCAGTTTAGTGCCTGCCTTTGACCCAGGGCGTGATCCTGGAGTCCCAGGATCGAGTCCCACATCAGGCTCTCTACATGGAGTCTGCTTCTCCCTCTGCCTGTGTCTCTGCCTCTCTCTCTCTCTCTCTGTGTGTCTCTTATGAATAAATAAAAATAAAATCTTAAAAAAAATAAAGTTCATATGGAAGAACAAGTGTGTGAGAATTACAACTTTGAATAGTGAAAGCAGATTTCTCCTACAAAGATATTAAAACTTACTATGAAACTACTATAATGAAATAGCTTTGGTATTGGCATTAAAACAGATAAATAGATTAGTGAAATGGAATGGAAAGTCCAGAAATAGGGGCACCTGGGTAGCACAATCAACTGAGCATCTGGCTCTTATTTCAGCCCAGGTCATGATCTCAGGGTCCTGAGATCGAGCCCCATGTCTGGCTCTGCACTTAGTGTGGAGTCTGCTTGAGATCCCCCCCCCCCCCGCCCCTCCAGATTGTGCTCTCTCTCTCTCTCTCAAATAAATCTTTAAAAAAAAAGAAAGTCCAGAAATATATACAAATATTTACGGGAACTTAACATAATATGAAAATGGCATCCCCATTAAAAAGAGAATACCTTAATAATAAATGCCATTATCAAATTGACCAAATGAAATAAAATCAAGTTAGATTCTTACCTAACATTATACATAAAAATAAAGTTGGAGTAGAAAGAACTAACTTTTAAAACCTTATTAAAATTTTAGGATATAATGTATAAGATTATTTGGATAAACTTGGATCTAAGAAAACTTTTTTTAAAATTTTTTTTAAAGATTTTATTTATTTATTCATGAGAAAGAGAGAGAGGCAGAGACACAGGCAGAGGGAGAAGCAGGCTCCATGCAGGGAGCCCGATACGGGACTTGATCCCGGGACTCCAGGATCACGCCCTGGGCCGAAGGCAGGCGCTCAACCACTGAGCCACCCAGGGATCCCCCAGATCTAAGAAAACTTAAGGAAGGTAGGAAAAAATGTTTTTTAGAAAACAGCAATCAGAAATAAACTGACTCATGTGGTATTTCATAAATCTAAAGCGTAGGACTATAAAGTTTTAACTTTATAAAGTGTTATAGTTCTGACTAAGTAAAATGATATTAAAGAAAGCTCTAGGTTGATATAAGAATGATATATATTTATTATATAAATTATAAATTATCACTGAATTAAAATTTCTATTCTTGTTGCTTTATGTTGCTAGCTGAAAAAGCTGAGAAGTTCTACATATAGCTATGATACCCAGGTGAGCTGAAGAAAGTACAATATAAATTAATAGAAATATAAATTAATCCTATAACTAAAATTTTTGAAGTATATTTGTCTAAATATATGTCACATCCTTCAACTCCAAGAAAACTTCCAAAATATTAGTGTGATGCCTCTTAAATTATTTTCTTCATGTCATTTTTTGCATATGAAAAGTTTAAAGAATACGATCTGAAAACTTGGAAGAAAAGCTACATTATATTTAGTATGAAGTGTTCTTCAGAATTTGGTTTAAGGTCTTTAAATAATGGTGTTTCATCAAGTGAAACAAAATTGAAATGCATTCTATCTTTGATTTTTAGGCTTTGTTTTAAATTTATATAAGTATATAAATGATTTTTTAAATTATAAATAAACTATAGAGATATATATGCTTTATATCTCTCTCATTTATTTGATTTGAATATGCTTTTTTAAATTTTTTTTAAGATTTTATTTATTTATTCATGAGAGAGAGACACACACACACAGAGGCAGAGACACAGGCAGAGGGAAAAGCAGGCTCTATGCAGGGAGCCCGATGCAGGACTAGTTCCCCGGTCTCCAGGATCAGGCCCTGGACTGAAGACGGCACCAAACCACTGAGCCACCAGGCTGCCCTTAAATATGCCTTCTAAAGAGGAAAAGAAATATGTAAAATCTACATAGTGCACTCAGATTTGCTCATAAAACAGGAGATATATATTATGTGACACATATGTTACAGAAGAAAAGAGGTCATAAGCCCACAGGAATAACAGATATACAACACAGCTGGAGTAATTATTCAGGTTTTATGCCAAAATTGCTTAATTACTACCAGTTAGGAGTAAGGTTTTGTGCTGGCTGTTGGGGACACAAAAGAGGTCAAGATAATCAGGAATCAGAATCAGGATTCTTTTCCTCTTCAAGCTTACACTCTAGTAGGGAAGATAGATATGAAACAACTAATCACCCACTAGTTACTTAATTATGGTTATGGTAAGAGCTGAGAAGGAGAAGTACACAGTACTGAGAGATGAGGGGTATCTGAATGAGTCTAGTCTCCAGTACGCAGCTGGGGAAGGCTTTCCAGGAGATGTGAGGTTTAACTTTAAAATCTTCATCTGGCGTTAACTAGGGTGGGGTAGGGAAGTAAGGCAAGAAGTAGTGTCAGGGGACAATACAACTGTTGTAGGAGAAAGGCTCTGAGGTAGGGAGTAACAACTGCAAGCCACTGATGCAGCATCACAACAGTGGCTGATGGTATGGGATGAAGTAAGTGAAACAGGTAGAGGGTCTCCTAGGCTACATTACACTAAGTAATCTAGATTGTTCTTTTTTCTTATGAAAAATAGGAAACCACTGAAGGGTGTTTTAATTACGGGTCAGTTTATATTTTCAGTATTTCCATCTTCCCTTTTAAATTTAAACTTCTAATTTGAGTAGGTTTTCTTAAGAAAACCATTTTTAAATAATTGTATGTTAAGTGGTTTCCCATTTTTGCTCCAAATTCAGTTCTCCAAAGACATTAGTACCCGGAAAGAATACCATTGCATACCCTGTTTCCTCTGGAAATGCAGAAATGGTGCTTCCATGGAGCTGAGAGGGGTCCTGAGGAGAGTCAGAAACTTTTCTATCTTGATTTGGAGCAATATTGGGTATTCGATGTTGTTGCAAGTCCCACTTTCGAGCTACGTTGTTAATTGTTAACCTTTTCTTCTCCTATGAAAAAGTTTATTGTGACAAGAATTACATAAAGCAATTTTTTGTAGCAGGAGAATATCCCCAAAGCACGTTGTTTATACTACTTATCATACTTTTAAAATGAGCCCATTCCTTAAAAGTAGCTACAAATAGGTACCCTAAAAGTACAAGTGGCCTTTATTTACCCTGTGCACTTAATCATCTCAATAAATGGTCTATCACCCTGAAAGAGAAAAAAATTACACACAAACAATAATTACTCCCATTAAAGATATGAAAATTTACTATCTGAAAGTTCAATTTGACAGAAATTTATAAGCTTTTGTGTTTGAACTAGCAGGAAGAAAACTAACAATTTTTTAATTTTCCTACCCAGTTATTCATACTAATATGATGGAACAATCTCCATTGAGAGGTGGGGAGAAGAAGAAGGGTTGATCAATGTTCCGAGCTTCACAGGATGACTTACAATGTCTGAAAATTAATAATTACATAAGACTACTAAAAGAAACTGTACTAAGTTGAAATATTTCTAGGCAACTAGTACATCCTAGATGAATAGGAAAGAAGTTAATTCATTATATGCAGTGGATGCCTTACAATGGTTTTCAAACTTTAGGGTGCCCAAATAATAAAACACCAATTGCTGGTTCTCATCTCATTCTGATTTAATGTGTTTGAGGTGGGCTTGAGAATTTGCATTTCTAAAAGCTCCCAGCTGCTGTTAAGGTTACTGCTGCATGGACCTCACTGTGAGAACCACTGACTTGGGGTATTGGGGCTCCATTCTCTCACAGAAATCTCTTGAAAAAAGCAGCTAGACTACTGAAAGAAAATGTGCCTGACTGAAATGTTTCTACTCAGCTTATATAAATTGATAAGGAAAATAATATTCTAGTAAAGTGTCCATTATCAAAAGTTATCATCTTTAAATGGCATGTCAATGTGGTCAAAGTGCTGAAAATAGACACTTTCTCTTTCCTCTTTACTGAGAGAACTCATCCAATGACCGATCAGCTGGGTGATATTGACCTCTCCTACTGCTGCTTTCAGAGTCAGGAAGGGCTGCTAGGAAAATTCTTTGCCCATTTCCTCAGTGCATATATGCAGAATAATAAACTTTTAGTTCCATCTCTTTGCCTATATTGGGATATCTAAAATTTTAGCATTGAAAAATGGTATTGAGTACCTTAATTAAAAGTAAACTTTTTTAGGGACGCCTGGGTGGCTCAGCAGTTGAGCGTCTGCCTTCGGCTCATGGGATAAAGGAATGAGTCCTGTATGGGGCTCCCTGCGGGAGGCCTGCTTCTCCCTCTGCCTATGTCTCTGCCTCTCTCTTTGTGTCTCTCATGAATAAATAAATAAATCTTTTAAAAAATTAAACTTTTTAAAATTTCTGTTCTTTTTCTATTGCTTGGTATTTCAAATTTGTATCGTTAAGTGGATTATATTTATATGTGTGTATATATATGTGTGTGTGTATGTATATATATACATACACACATATATATATATACACACACACACACACATATATGCTTCTGTGACTTTTGGATATTTTTGTATGTCCTCTTCATCTAAAGCAAATAAGAATCTGCTATTCTACTATAAAAACGTTTTTTTCCCCCAAATCTATATTTAAAAAAATTTACCTTAAGGAATTCTATTACAGTTATTCATAGATAACTGGTACAACCCAATTCTTAACCTAAGTATTATCATTTTTACCCACCACCAGGCCAGTTTTAAAGAGGCAAGGGCAGTGAGCTAACAACAGATGGTTCTCATGCTGGCTCCATGCATTTGGTTTCCTAGCTGACTGGGAGTTGGCAGAAAGGAATATTCTTAATGAGGCAGATATAGCTGTGTTTAGAAAAAAGATACACAATATCTTTATACACTGAGTATGTTAGCACATTTATAAGATAACCTGAAAATACACTTTCCTATACCTACCCCATAGTTAAGTTTCCTTTATTTACTGAAATTAGATCAACACCAGGTTGACTAAGAGAATGGTTATTTTTTATCGGGGCCAGGAAGAGGGAAAAGACATATTTTAAAATAGGAGTGCAGCCTGGGGTCAGGTGGGGGTCACTGGCTGGCCAGGGGCCTCATAAGGACTCTAGGTATCTGTGGTACAAGAAAAAAAAGAAGCAAGAAGAAGGTTAAAGATTCTACAAGGCATAAGAGGGGTATCCAAAGAACATCTTCTGTTCAATCATGGATGCATTCAGCGTATCAGTTATAGTCATGTTTCTAAAGCTAGATAAAATACAACACCAAGCCTGTGTTAAGGTGACAAATATTTTAGAAGATTCAAAATTTCAGCTTTTGCCACTTGAGTCTACTCTTCATAGTCCAAGCAATACCGCACCAGTATATTCTGTAACTATCACTTTCATTCATTTCCAAGGTTTCAAGGAAAACAGAAAGATAGAAAAGCAACAGAAGATATGTGTCAATGCACTCTTCTGGTCCCTTCATAAGCACCCACCCACTTTTCTTAATGATCAATTCATTTAATGATGAAATCAATTCATGTTGTCACATGAAATAATAGCCAGTAAATGCTGAGGATCTTCAGTATCATGATTTCAAATCTGGGCTAGGGCTAGAATCCAGGTCTCTTGATTTCCCATGCTTCTCCTCAATCTAATTAAAAAATTTAGACATTAAATAATCTTCATAATTGAAGAGTTCTATTTAGTGGCTTCAAGAGAAGCATTCACTATTTTTTGAAGTTTTCATAAAAATTTTCCAAAGTATAAAAACCAAGTTGGCTAAATGTTTAATGGCACATTTCCAAAAATGTTGATAGTAAACAGCATCTGAATTGGGTATATAGGAAAAAAAATTCAGTGCAAAGGCAGAGTCCAGAGCAATTTGTTACCTATAGCAGGCTCAACTTATACTGGTAGCTTTAAAGATAAATCATCTCTCTGTTTATTCTTCCTTTCCATATTCTACAACACATACAAATGTGTTCTTTAGGTCCCAGAGTTTTAGTCTATTTACTTATTTACATTACTTATTACTTATTATTTACATATTTTTATTCCTTTATTCACTTATGCAGCTTATGTACAGCAGCTGTACAATGGGAAACATAGTTGACCCTTGAATAACATGGGGATTGGGCCAGGGGTGCTGAAAATCTGTGTAAAACTTTGGACTCCTTAAAAACTTACCTACTGATAGCCTACTGTCAACTGGAAGCCTTACTAATAATATAAATAGTTGATCACATATTTTTAATATGATATGCATTATATATCGTATTCATATAATAAAATAAGCTAGAGAAAATAAAATATTAACAAAATTATAAGGAAGAGAAAATACATTTACAGTAGTGTACTGTATATATTGAAAAAAATCCATGTAATAAGTGGAACTGCGCAGTTCAAATTCATATTGTACAAGAGTCAACTCTACTACTTTTTTCCAAATGAACCATTACAAAGCTTAGCAATAGTATTATCTGGCAATGATAAATCTTGCTCCTACCTATACATTTAAAAAATTTTGCCTATATTGGTTTATATTTCCTATAAACCAAAGTGTGTTTTTGGCCAACCCTTAGAAATATTCCAATATAGAAAAGACTAAAATTCTATCAGTTAAATCAATAAAAAGATAGAGATATCAAAAGGGGGCCTAGGCACATCTAATTAATGAGATGAGGGAAAACAGATAAAGTTCAGGAGGTTAGAAATAACAGCAAATGAGAAAATTGTAGCATGATGGATAAGAGTTCTAAATACTCTTTGAAGCAGTAGTCCTGAGCTGAGAGGGTTGTTTTTCTTTTTTGTTAATTTAAGAGTAGTTTTCATAGAATAAAACACACAGATTCAAGCTTTGATCAATTTTGACAAATGCATACACCTGTGTAACCCATACCCCTATCAAGATACACATTTCCATTGCCTTAACAAGTTCCCTTGTTTCCTAAGTTTGTTTTGTACAACTTCATATCCCTACTAGTCACCTTTTGAATTCTAAATGGCATTTTCATTTTAAAGGAAAGCACCTACATAAGATAAGAATGAGTGATAAAACCAGCATGATATCCTTAGTTTTAGAACATAGTATGAGCATACTACAAGCTATAAACTTTAAGCTGTCTTCATTTATTATAGTTCTGTGATGTCCATATAAAATATTTTAAAAGAAAATATTTTTCATTTTTTAAAGAAAATATTTAAGGAAAGTAATAACTGCTATGCTAAATCATTTAAAACTAGTTTAAAACAAATTTTAATTCCTAAATCCTCAAAATCCCTACCACCTCTATATAAGAGAAGCTTTATAAAAATTTTAAAATTACAAAGCAATTATTTAAAAAGAAACCCATGTGTCAGAGCTAATTAAAATATCTCCATAAGTATAATGGTCTATTATGGTAGTTTCCAAAACAAAGGTACATGGCACAAAGTGATGCACTGATGTGGGGGAAAAAAAAACTGTAACTTGTGTTCTCTTTATTTTTTTATCCCTTCTTTTTAAAATCTGTAGCTTTCACATGTGTTTTATAATGTACATTATATCGCATTTCACAAGTACAGGTTTATTTATAGGTAACTTATAAAAGTTATAAGGGTGTTTATTTATAAAAAAATTCTACCGATAGGAATGCAAGCTTTATGAGGTCTGGAAAGTGCTTTTCTGGCTGACTAGCGAGTGTCGGAGCAGTGAGCATGTGCACACGTGCGCACACCCGCGCACACCCCGTTAGGGAAGGTACCTTAAGCAAGGACTGTTTATGACTTTCCCGCTTCTTCTCTTCCTCCTTTTTGGCTACAATAGATGCCATACGCCTTTCTTCTTCCTAAAAGCAAAAAATGTTTCCAAGTGTTATTAAGCATTTAACCTCTTCTGTGCTATTTCTTTGGTTCTGCAAGTCTAGCTTTCTTTGTGAGAAACATACTACTTGCTAACAGAAAATATGCCCTCATAGAAAGCTAGTCTTGGGATGGCTGAGTGGCTCAATGGTTAAGCATCTGCCTTCCGGCTCAGGGTGTGATCTCTGGGTCCTGGGATCGAGTCCTGCATTGGGCTCCCTGCATGGAGCCTGCTTCTCCCTCTGACTATATCTCTGTCTCTTTCTCTGTGTGTCTCATGAATATATAAATACAATCTTAAAAAAAAAAAAAGCTAGTCTTTTTCTCTTTAATGTGTTCTTCCTCCCCAATTCTAAGAAGATGTGTGTTCTTAAATCTACTCCCAATTCTTGATGTGAGCTGAACTTAGCTGATACAAGAAAGAAACCAGAATGAGAAGAGCAGGAAGAAAGGTCGGGGAGCAGGTTTATATAGGTTTTCCTTGTAGGCCATGCACTACAGTTCCACATACAAAGACTTAAAAACTTTCTACTATGATGATAAAAACAACAAGAATTACACTTCTCACAACTTTCATTTGACCCATGGATGTAAATCAGAGCTTTTAAAATACTAAAGAATGAAAGCCTTTTGTATGGAGAGTATGAAACTCTCCATTGATGTTTAACAATTATTCTCCATTAATATTATTACTACCTTTACTTTGTTTTTAAGTTGATTTGGCCAGTCTAATTTCTTAAATTCTAAAAACCATAAAATAACATTATACTTTGGAAAAAATTAAAAACCAGCCATAATTCCAACATGCTAACTCATACTATCATTCCTGTATTACCTTATAGTATTCCCACGAAACACATTTTTTCAAGTTGCAATCTGTATACACAACGTGGATTATGTCTTTTTCCCCTAAAGATTGTCAAATTTTAGTAAAGTACAAACACATAATTTTAAATTTTATTATCAAAAAATTTGTAGGTATTCAAAATGATGTCACAATTTGAGAAAACAATACCTTCCTAAAAGATGAGCTTGAAAATATCTTAAGAAATGGGAAACTATAACAAGTAATTTAGCACATTTGACAGAGAACTCTTACAGTAATGAAAAATTATGGAAACTGAAATGAAAAATCCAATGGAAGGGAGCCGAAGAGAGAATCAGGCAACTGGAAAATAGGTCAGAAGAAATTTTCCCATATGCCTTCATAGCATGCTATACTCTCCACTAAAGCACTTACCCTGTTTCTTTTTAACAATCTCTGCTACTCTCTTTCCCCTCTGCTACCCCAACTGCTCTTTGAAGGTATGGACCATGTCAGCTCCTGGCATAATGTACATAGTCAATAGATATATATTTGAAGAATTGATTATTAAATATACATCTTCATATATCTGTTCAATAATTTCCTAAAACTGGAACCACTAAATCAAATGGAAGACATATTTCTAGTGCTTTTGACATGTTTACAAATTGCCCTCCATAAGTATAGTACTGATTTCTACCCCTACCAGAAGTCAGCATTTGATTTAAAACATGGTAGATGGTCATAAGAGCTGTTCACCAAATATTCCTATGTCTTCCCACATCCAGGCCCTCATTGTAAGATAGCAATTCTTGCCCCTTATCAGTTAGGTGCCGTCATGTGACTTTCTTTGACCAATGTCATATGAACAAAAGTGACATGTGTTTACTTCTGGAGGAAGTTTATTCGGGAGGAAGTTTTCAAAGACAATGTATAGTTAGTTATTCTCTTTCTCTCTGCTATAGAATCTGCAAAGCTCCACATGGTGAGTACTTTGAAGGCCTCAGTTCTGGAATGAGGATAACACAGAGCAAAGTTCCCACTATGAACATGAAATAAACTTTGTTGCTTTAGTCCACTGAGGTCAGAGAAGTTGTTACTACAGTATAATCCAGCCTATCCTAACCAGTATATATATCATGTTAGAATTAAGGAAGGTCCAAGAGGCCATGAAAATATATTCTAGGGGTTAACCATTATAAATGCTTCTGAAAACAAAGAAAAGACCTAGACTAAAAAAGGACATAAAAAATACACAAAGAAAAATTACCCCAGAGTTAAAAAGAAAACCAGAAATGCGTCTACTGAAAGACTCTAATTGTAGAAATAAGGTAATGAATACTCTGAGAAGGTTAGTAATTTATACACAGACACACAGCTAGTGATAAAGCCAGGATCAGGAAGAGGAGCCATGGCTTATGAGAAATGGAATTGGTAGTATTTTTTATAAGAAGGACATATTTAAATGTATTTTACTGATTTTAGAAAGATATAAAAGGTAAGGTTAAAATTCAATAGTAATCTGCTCTATGATTTCATTGTGTTAAAGGGAGTGGAAATTGAATGTGACTTGTGGTGAATTTAAAATCTTTTACGATATGGAAAATAGCTTTTCCTAGTGTTTGAAGGCTGAGTAGAGCTTCTGAGGAGAACTCAGTAAGACATTCGGAAGCTTGATTCCTAGCTTCACAACACAGCTGGACTAATAACTATATTAAATGCTTTCGTTCAGTAAGTATTGATTTGGTACTATTAAGTATAGCCTATTTCAGAACAAACATTTTAAAAGAGCAAGATATACTGATGTTCAATTGTTGACTCGTCTATAAAATGTGAACAAGAAACAGACTGGTTATTCAAGGAGCCAATTTCAAACAGTCCTGGAAACTGTATGGATCACGTCCTACACATACTTAAGAGATGATTTCATCAGATTTTCAGAAAAAATTGAGCTTCTATTAAAAGCAGTAGGACTTTAAAAGGAAGACTAAACCTACGAAAACTGGATGCATGCCAAATCAACTCAAATATTGAGTGTTTTAAGGAATTTTTTATATCTGATGATTACATTTCAGCCTAAATAATTATAGAGTAACTCAACTGGGAAACAAAAATAAACCTTTAATTGTAAAGATAAGCTATAAATCTGTTGGTAAGAAGAAAAAAACCTGTAAAATTCTGGCATTTTCATGATAATAGTTCAATTTCTGGAATAAAAGCCATAGCCTTTATACAGCAAAGGAAAAGGATCTATCTAGGACCAACAAATTATTTTTCCTTACTTCAGTCAGTTATGAAGATGAAATAGAGAAATGATTTCAAAGTAATTAAGAAGTACAGTGACTTAATAGGTGTTTGATAAATTAGATTATACTCTGTTAGCAGACTATTTAGGCTCTAAAACAATGTGTATTTTATATGAGAAGACGTTCTGCTCCAAATAAATAATAGCAGTTCTAATATAGACAGCAGTAATTTATTATGTGGGATTAAAAAAAAATAAACGGCAATGTGGGTTTTTAACCAGATACTTTAGGATAGTTATAAAAGACACTATTTTCCTTGAGTACAACAAATATTAAAACAGACTTTAAAATTAAAACAGACTTTTATCTAGAAGAGACAGTCCATATTTTTCATTCAAACAATTTTTTTAGCAGAGAAAACTGATCTTTCTAGGTCCTAGTTAATGTCAGAGTGAAAGTGGAAGTTGTATCACCTGACTCTCTTGGCTCAGGAATATTAGCTGTTAAATACTAGGGGAGGCAAAAAGCTCGAACAGGCTAGGCTATGCTGTCATAACAACTTCAAAACTTATATTGGCGGGATCCCTGGGTGGCGCAGCGGTTTGGCGCCTGCCTTTGGCCCAGGGCGCGATCCTGGAGACCCAGGATCGAATCCCACATCAGGCTCCCGGTGCATGGAGCCTGCTTCTCCCTCTGCCTGTGTCTCTGCCTCTCTCTCTCTCTCTCTGTGACTATCATAAATAAATAAAAATTAAAAAAAAAAAAAAAAAACTTATATTGGCTTAGAACAAAAATTTACTTCTTGATCACGCAAAGCATCCTGAACTGTCCTCTTTGTAGTGCCTAAGTATTCCAGAGTGCCGGATTCAACGGCATCTTCAACTCCACATATGCTCCCATGACAGCCACCGCACAGGAGAAAAGTGAATATCACACAATGGCTTTTAAGCGTTTCTGTCTGAAAGTTACATATATCACTTCTGCTCACATTTCATTGGCCAAAGCAAACTGCACAACTACACTTAAGTTCAAAGAGGAAGGGAAATATAATCCTCCCACCTGCCAAAGAGAGGAGGAAAATCAGAACATGTCAGTGAGCGTTAGTAACGCTGCCACAACAAACTCGTGTCTCAGGCTGTTCCAATTTTTGGAGGGCAAACTGTAACAAGGCCATATTAAGCCAACTAAATGTGCATCTGAAGTGAAAACTTTGGAAATTGTGAAACTGTGTCTTTTTCAGAATTCTGAGAATAGTGCCTATGTTAGTAAAGTACTGCCTTAGAAATTAAAAAGGAGAGAATTCTGCATATCCTAGAATTGTCTATATAGTTGTCCTTGTTCTAGCCCCCAAAATGTGTCTATTTTTTTACCAACAGTTGTGAATATATTTGCATACCACTATAGTATCTTCCTTATGTCTTCTCCAATTTGTGCCGGGTTTTCTGGAAACACTCTAGTTTATTGTCACCCCTCTAAAACTAATAGTTCAGGTGTAATCTGAGCATCGAAGAAAAAAATGGGGGCTACTCTCTCTATTTTTCTGAATTCTCTATTTCTATAACCTCTAATGATCGCATCTCACAATTAACTCAACTTGAACTTAATTTGCTAAGTCTCATCTCACATAAATCTGTGTTTCTGCTGAGAACTGTTTGTTGTCAGGGAGTAAAGTCCGGGATTTTCAATATATCTATTTTTATCTTGCTAAATTTTGCTTGTTTTTCTACACTAGAGGTCAGCAATATTTTTCTGTAAAGGTCCAGATATTAAATATTTTAGGCTGTGTGACCCACAAAGATCTCTATCACATGTTGTTTTTCTTTTCTTTTTTAATACGATGCTTTTAAAATATATAAACCATTCTTCTCTTGAGAGCTGCTCAAAACCAGCATGCAGAATGGATCTGGCCCCCAGGCTACAGTTTGCCAAACCCTGTTCTGAGATTATTGAGCTACTTTGGTATTCTGTTTTGATTAACCAGTATATCAGGATCTCCAAGTTCTCCAGTTTCTGTCAATCACATCCTATATCAGAATAACAGAAATATTCTCATTTAGTCATTAACAAAAATGCTTAATCAAAGGGGCCCAAGGAAAAAGCCTCAAGGCATGCCAGTAGAGAATTTTCTACAGGCTGGCATTAATTCATTGCTTCCTGTGCCGTGAAACATTAGAATCATAAATTCACTTAACTATGTTGTCATACAACTTACTCAAAGCAGTATCACAAAAGACTTTGTCAAAAGCTTTGCTTAAATACCAAAACACTATCTCCAACGCTACTCTTGAGAGGGCCTATTTACAATGTCCAAACTAGAAAATTAATTTTCTTGTCTGGCATGAATTGTTGTTAGTGAATTACTGCTGCCTCCTAGTGACCAATTCCCTTAGTACTCACAACTCTAATAATCCAATTTATATTTCTTTCCTACTAAACATTAAGTTTACTATCATAATTTATGAAATTTATATTCTTTCCTTCTATGATAAAAAGACCAACTAGTTCATCTTACCTTGCAGCTGCAGCTACTCTACTGTTCTACACTGTTTCTCCGATATAACTTTCAAAGGTCTAGCAATTTATTTGCTACGTTTATTCAGTGCTCTAGATCAAGCATAGCAAACACAGTCTGTCACCTGTTTTTGTAAAGGTTTATTGGCACAGAGGCATGCTCATTCATTTACGTACTGTCTATGCCTCCTGTCAGACTATAATGAGTTCAGTAGTTTTTAACAGACTGTATAGTTGTCAAAGCCTAAAATATTTACTATCAGACCCTTTATAGATAAGGTTTGCCAGCCCCTGCTCTAGATCACACTTATCTATTCACCTAGCGTAGGCTTCATTTTCTTCTTAGTAATATTTATTTCTACTCTTTACTGACTAAAAGTCATTCTTCTTAACAGAGATAACAAAAGCAAAATCAGAACTGAGGCCATCAATTTATATTCTCTTTTGCCCTCATATTACCTTTTGCCGTTCCTCTGGATCAGATTCCCCCCACAACCACCCAGAAGCTCTCACCCTAACTAATCTTCCTGCTTCTCATCTCATCCATCCTATCCTCCCCAATCCATCCCCTGGGCTGCTATCCAGAAAGACAAATATTTTTTAAAGATTTTATTTATTTATTCATGGAGACACAGGAAGAGAGAGGCAGAGACACAGGCAGAGGGAGAAGCAGGCTCCATGCAGGGAGCCCGATGTGGGACTCGATCCTGGGTCCTCTGGATCACGCCCTGGGCTGAAGCTGGCGCGAAACTGCTGAGCCACCCGGGCTGCCCAGAAAAACAAATTTTTGACAGGCAAATGTAATTTAACTGCCTTCAACTCTCCTAGGGCTTTCTATTCTTAGATGAAAAGCTCAACTCTTCATTAGGACACAAAATGCCCTTCATGGCCTAGGCCTGACTGTCAGACACCTTCTGCTCCCACTCCTGTCCTCTGTGTAAACTGAGTACATTTGCTATCCATTTGCTATATTCTCTCACATCTCTCTGCATTTTGCATGCCTCCATTCTCCCTGGGACACTCTCCACAGATATATCCTCCTCCTTTTTAACCACTCTTCAAGCCCAAGTCAAGTATTTTCTCCTTTGGAACTTCTCCTATTTCTCTGGTAGATGTAGGGGTGCTTTACCCTTCAGCGTTACCATGCTGTGTGCGTGTGCAGGCGCATGTGGGTGTGAGTGTGTGTACATACATAAATACATCTATCGAGCTATCTTTTCTAGCTTGGCATTTTGAATTATAATCTGTCTGCACTAGACAGTGAGTAACTTGAGGGCATGGATTATGATTCTGATCTTGTCATCTCTAGTGTCTAATACAGATCCTAGTGCAGGAACTTTTCAGTTCAATGCACCTAAGAATGCTCAAGAATTTTTTCATGGTGCCTAAGTCAAAAGAAATGTGTTAATAGCTCTGTTTACTAGGTAGTTAGTAAAAAACTTATCAAGTATTCATGTTCTAGCAACTTAGTAGCCATTTGAAAAAATAATAATACACGTAAATTGAAAGAAAATATATACCATTCTTTTTTTTTTTTTTAATACCATTCTTAAAGAACCACAATTACTTACCAATGAAATCTGTGTATCTGTAGGGCATTACACAACTTCTCAAATGTATTTAGACTGGACACTGGGAACCTCATTTTCTGTTCCATACTGATTTGGGCATGGTATTATGGTGGTTTTATCAAAACGACCACTGAAAAGCTCAGCTTTACAAAGAGATGATACCATGGAGGTAAATATAGTGTGATCTCATATTGAAATGGCAAAGGACCTTGAGCTAGTAGTCTTCTCAGTGTCTCACAGATCTCAAAATCACTGTGTTTCCCTTGAAAATTATAAATATTCTAGAGTTCCCGAGTTCACTGCGTCCTCAGCACACAGCTCTAGTGCACAGAGGTTCATTGAATATTTGTATAATCCACATGGGCTGGAATGTTTACATGGTAAATTACATAAAAGTTAATGAAGATATCATTTTCAAAGAGAAAAAAATGGTATAGAACTGGTGTCAGCAAACTTTTCTAGCCAGATGGTAAATATTTTAGACTTACAGGCCATATAATTTCTTTAGCAACTACTGAATTCTGTCATCTGTCATTGTAGCATCAAAGCATATATAGATAATATATTCATGGACACAACTGTGTTCCAATACAACTTTGTTTACAAAAACAGGTGCCATTGTTTGCCAACTCTGTTAACAGAAAGTCTATTAAAAGATAGACTCTTTCCTGGCCCTTGGGTGGCTCAGTTAGTTAAGTATCTGACTCTGGATTTTGGCTCAGGTCATGATCTCAGGATCCTGGGATCAAGCCCCATGTTGGGCTCTGTGCTCAGCACAGAGTATGCTTGTCTCTCTCCCTCCTACTTGCACATGCTCTCTCTCAACCTTTCTTTCTTTCATTTTTCAAAAAAATTTTTAAAGCTTTTATTTATTTCTTCATGACACAGAGAGGGGTGGTGCAGAGACACAGGCAGAGGGAGAAGCAGGGTCCATGCAGGGAGCCCGATGTGGGACTTGATCCTGGGTCTCCCAGATCACACCCCGGGCCGAAGGCGGTGCCAAACTGCTGGGCCACCCGGGCTGCCCCCTTTCTCTCTCTAAATAAATTAAATAAATTAAATAAATTAAATAAATTAAATAAATAAATAAATAAATAAATAATAAATAAAATCTTTAAAAAGGTATGCTGTTTCTACACTGAAGTTACTAAAAAGTCATAAACAAAAGGTAAGACTAAATACTCAGTCCATACTGATATGAATAAACAAATAAGGAGGGATCTTATGAGGACTAAAATTATAAAGGGAAAGAGAGTAACTTCACCGGAGAAGGCTGACAGACATCATCTTAATTAAAGTGGCCAATATCAATAAATGGATAAACAGAAATTATATACCACTTGATAGGATGCAATGAGAAAAATCAAAATCATTTCTATGATATTTAGGCAAAAATCTATAAAAAGTGATGGTGAGAAAAAATTAAATAGCCTGAATTAAGGGTCATTCTACAAACTGACCTATAATCTTCATAAATGTTAGTCATGAAAGTCAAGGAAAAACTGAGAAACTGCTCCTAAAAAATAGTGATGAGAGAGACATGACAACCAAATGCACCTATATGTAATATATAATTCCAAACTAGGTCATTTCACTATATAGAAATTATTGACATAATTGGTAAAATTTGAGAGTAGTGTGAGAGAATTAGACATTGTAATTATTCAGTGTTTACCTCCTAATTTCGTTGGTTAAACTGCATTTATGTAGGAGAAATGTCTTTGCTTTGAGAAAATACACTTTATAGTGTTCAGGACTACTGGGTGACCCAGTCAGCAGCTTACTCTCAAATAGTTTAAAAAAAAAAAAAGAAAAAGAAAAAAAAGTTTTTTCTACTGTATTTACAACTTTTCTGTAACTTTAAAATTGTTTTCATTAATTCTGGAAAATGGAAACTAACCTATAATGTCAAGAAGTATATCAGTAGTTGCCTGGGGATGGAGGTTAGGTGGGGAGAGGTGGAAAGGAGGGGTAACAAAGGAGCATGAAGAAAATCTGTTGGGTAGGGAATTATTAATAAGCTTGACTGTGGTGATGTTTCACAGGTGATATACATGTCAAAATTTATCAACTTGTACACTTAACATGTACAATTAATTTTATGCCCATTATACCTCAAATAAAGCTTTTACTAAGACATTTTTTTAAATTTCTCAAATTAAACAGTAAAGGAGCAGATGTACAAGGACTGCTGCTCTGTGTTTAGCAGAAAAGCTAGCCCTGCTCCCATGCCAGGTGATTTTCTCTCATTTCCTCATCAGGCAAACACAACTCATAGAATGTACGAAGACAATGATTATATATAGCGTCATTCTACTTTATTTCTGGCATGAAAGTAGATCAATTTCACTCAATCAAGACTTCATTGAATATTACTACATTCTCAGGCACTGTGTGAGATAGAGAAGGAAAGGAAATAAACACATATAGGAAACTCCTTGTTTGTGCTATCTCTCTCTCAAATAAATAAACTATTTATTTATTTTTTTAGAGATTTTATTTATTCAACAGAGAGAGAGCACACACAAACAGGAGGAGCAGTAGGCAGAGGGAGAAGGAGAAGCAGGCTCCCAGCCCAGCAGGGAGACCAACGTAGGGCTCGATCCCAACACCCTGGGATCATGACCTGAGCCAAAGGCAAATGCTTAACCAACTAAGTCACCCAGGTGCCCCTAAATAAAATCTTAAAAAAAAATTGAAATATAGAAAATATCTAACATGGAGATATAATGAATAAAAAAAAGCTATTTTGAAAGGTATGGCATCAACAGCAAGCACAACAGTTCCATGTGATGCTTACTTTGAACCTCACACTGTTCTAAGATTCAGTGCTTTATTTTATCTTAACAACAATCCTATGACATCATGATCCTCCCATTTTACTTTGAGAAAAAGGAGATATAAAAAGGTCAAGTAAATTGCCAAAGGTCATTTTGCTAAAAAATGGTCAAGTCAGGATTCAGACGCAAGCACTCTGGCTTTGGCTCCCATGTTCTGAAACATTACATTATGTAACTTATGAATGACATTCTTACTCATCCATTCCAAAGTAAATTTTTAGCTGGGTATCAAGCCAGAATGAAAAATAATCATGATGATTAATTTAGATAATCATGATGCTTACTTTTAATTATTATTTTTTTAAGCCTGCTAAAAAGGAAACCACAGACCCAAAATGGCATCACTTATGTTAAGGCCACAAGCCAGTAAACCAAGACTTACTACTTAACCTAACTGTAGTTTAGAAACCCTCCCTTCCCCAGAAATGTAATCTGTAACCAGTCAACCTGGGATTTTCCTGGTCAGAACTAGAAAATTTACTGATAGACCTCTTCTCTTCCCTTCAGAAGGATGACCTTACCTAAAACAATGGATCCTTTGCTTATAATTTCCCTTTTTCCACTCCCTACCTTTAAAAACCATTCCTTTTCTGTAGTCATTGGGAAGTCCCCTCTACTTGCTAGATGAGATGCTGCTCAATTTATGAATTAATAAAGCCAATTTGATCTTTTAAATTTACTCAGTTCAATTTTTTGTTATCTAACATTGGGAATGAGGCACAGGTGGTAAAAAAAATCTGTAATTATAATTATGAATTATATAGCAATGATACGCCACAGTTTATTAAAACTAAGAAGGATTTCATGCAAAGAATATGCACCCCAACCTCCTAACCCACAGTAAGGAAGACAATATAATAAGTACTTCATAAGAGCGCTCACCGTGACTCTCTTCATATCTAGCTGGCGCAGCTGCATCATATTCTGAAGGATAGTGTGTTTGTACCATGACTCTTGAGCTATTGGATTGCCATCAAAAGTGATGTCTGAGAGAGAAGAAGAGTCAGCAAGGCAGCAAACACTTTCAAAACTGCAGGAGAGACGGAAACCACTGGATTACTGTGAGACCTTCCAATAGTACTTTCATTTATTTAATATACATTATTATTTTAGAATAGTTTTAGATTTATAGAAAAATTGAGAATATAGAGTTCCCATATACTCTGCACCCAGTTTCCTCTATTATAAACATCTAGTAGTAGTAGAGTACATTTTTTTTACAATTAATATATAATTATTTACAATTCATTCATTCCTTACTTTCTGGCACTTTAAGATTCTCAAGACTCATATCATATATTTCCTACCCCAGTCCTAGAATCAGCCACTTCCTCCAAGGAGCCATGGTTCCTTTTATTGGAGAATGGCAGTGGAACCAAAGGTCTGGTGGCTAGGCATACTGTTTGCCACTGGGGCGTTATTTTTTTCATGTCCTCTACTCATAGAACAAGGAAGTGTATGTTTGTATACTAACCTGTGTGTATACATATTACCTATAACATTTATTATTTTTTTAAAAGATTTTCTTTATTTATTCATGAAAGAGACACAGAGAGAGAGACAGAGGCACAGACACAGGCAGAGGGAGAAGCAGGCTCCACGCAGGAAGCCCAATGTGGGACTCGATCCTGGGTTTCCAGGATCACACCCTGGGCTGAAGGCAGGCGCCAAACCGCTGAGCCACCCGGGTTGCCCTACCTATAACATTTAACCATCTATGTCTATATTAAGCTAAACATGAGTTTACACTGATGTTCTCCAATTTTTTTTTGATGCTCTCCAACTCTAATCTATTATCAAAAGGATCATTCTAGTCTCTTTCCCTTGCTTATCTGTAAATTCCTACTCCAACAAGGAGAAATCTGACTCATACCAGCTCTCATCCATTTACTGAATTATTCAATTCCAGAATATATGCATAGTGGTATCAGAATTTTCAACCTAAATCCCCATGGGTAACAACTTTATTAAATACAACCATCATGTGTAATTCCTTTAGCATTTAGTCTTACATACTCGTTTCAAAGTTACTTAAGGTCAGTATCTCCCCTCCCCCCACCCCTTCAGGGGGTTGTTTCATATAACTGAAAGTTAGCTTCTCTTGTCATAGTCTATATTCATTCCTTCCTGGGATCCTCTAAACTCCTAAATATTTTAATTTGCATACATTAAGGTTCACTCTGTGCTGTAAAATTCTGTGGGTCTTGACAAATGCATAAGTATCATATAGAAGAGCTCCATGACCCTAAGAAATCCTATTCAACCCTCCCCTCTCCCCTTCAATCTCTGGCAACCACTCATCTTTTTGTGGGCTTTATATTTTTGCCTCTTCCAGAATGCCATATAGTTGGAATCATACAGAATATAGCCTTTTCACACTGACTTCTGACACTTAGAAATATGCATTTAAGGTTCTTTCATGTCTTTTCTGTGTCTTCAAGCATACATGCTCTCTTTTATCATTGAGTGATATTCCATTGTCTGGATGTCCCTCAGTTTCTTTATCCATTCACCTACTGAAGACATCTTGGTTACTTCCAGAGTTTAGTGATGATGAATAATGCTGCTATAAATATTTGTCTGCAGGTTTCTGTGTGAACATGTTTTCAAATTCAATTGGGTAAATACTTAAGAGTGCAATTACTAGATTATATGGTAAGACTATGTTTAGCTTTGTGAGAAACTTGCCGAACTGTCTTCCAAAGTGGCTGTAACTAACCTCTTGCATTCCCTACCAGCTTCACAGTCTCATAAGCATTTGGTATTTGCCAGCTTTTTTTTATATTAGTCATTCCAATAGGTACATAGTGGTCTCTCATTGTTTTAATGTGCAATTCCCTACTATCAAAGGATGCTGAACATTTTTTCATATGTATATTTGCCATCTGTATACCTTCTTTGCATTTTTAGCTTATGTTCATTTTATAATTGAGTCGTTTCCTAAGTTTTAAGACCTTGGTGGAGTGGTTAAGTTTTTATTTTAATTCCAGTTAGTTAATATACAGTGTTGCATTAGTTTCAGGTGTATAATATAGTGATTTAAAACTTCCATACATCACCTTGTGCTCATCATGACAAGTTCTCTCCTTAATCCCCATCATCTATTAACTGCTCTCCTTCCCTTTTAGAAACCATCAGTTTGTTCTCTATAATTAAGAGTCTATTTCTTGGTTTGACTCTCTCTTTTTTCCCTTTACTCATTTGTTTCTTAAATTCCACATGTAAGTGAAATCATATGGTATTTGTCTTTCTCTGACTTATTTTATTTAGCATTATTTTTCTACCTCCATCCATGTCATTACAAATAGCAAGATTTCCTTCTTTTTTATGGCTAATCCATTGTGTGGCTACTGTAAATAATGCTGCTATGAATATGCAGCTATCTTTTCAAGTTATTTTTTTAAAATTTTCTTTGGATAAATACCCAAAAGTTGAATTGCTCAACTAATTTTAGTTCTATTTTTAATTTTTTTAGGCCCTTCTATTTTTAATTTTTTTTTGGACCTTCAATTTTTAAAGGGAACACTCACTTTTCTAAATATACCCCAAAGTAAGTTAGTAAAAATCATTTACATCATTCTCATTCAATGACTATTCAAATAGCTAATGTAAACATTTAGACCTAAAAGTATTTCCTTTATTCAGGTACTATATTGAATATCCCCCCTTCTTCCTGTGTTAAGAAAAGCTATAGGATATAGAATATTTATGGCATAGGAAATAAATAATATATTGACAATTAAGGTCAAGGCAAGGTCTACAGCAAGAATAAAGTTCATTATTTCTCTACTGTCATATTTAAATATTTCTTCCATTGTTTCCTCCCATTCAAGGTAAAAAGATCTTTCGTATCAATTATTTTACCTTACAAATTATTTTAACCATCTCAGAATTCATAAGTTCATTATAGTTTTTGAGACATGTTTATTAGATAATTATGGGAAGATATTTTCCCCCACCTTTATTGAGAAATAATTGACATACATCATTATATAAATCTAAGGCAAAGAGCATAATGGTTATATATATATACATAACCTACTGAAGGTGAATGGTTATATAAATGATGACCATAAGAGGCTCAGCTAACATCCATTTTCTCATATAAATACAATACAAAAGAAAGAAAGAATGAAAGAGAGAAGAAAAAAATTTCCT